>NC_058136.1:48881805-48945100 GCF_016433145.1 Gracilinanus agilis
TATATATACTATATATATACATATATATCTGTATCTATGTTGTTATAGTGAAGAGAAGTTCAAAAGTTGACTTTTATTTGAATAGTTGACTCGTTTTGAATACATTTTCTAAGAATTATTATTGAAGAATTATTATGAAGTGAAGTGTGGAGCTTTTTTTACCTCAAGGTAAAGAAAGGATACATCTAGAAAAGAAATAAACTCAATGTAATTTCAAACTCCTAGGTAAAGTTTCCTAACTATGAAACATTCATTGGTTCACAACAATCTGAATCAAGCAGAGGTGAAGGCAGTAGTCCACCAGCCAGGGAATGAAAATGAAAGCAGTCATTTGTTTTGGCTATTTTTCTCTTCATTTCAATTTTCTTTCTGATTTTAACAGAGAATATATTCTAAGAGATGATGTCTTTTGTCAGTGTAATCAAGGCCTAGGAGAAGAACTCGCTGCCGGGGTTAATTTGGGGAATAGTTCCAAATCCTTCCTGCTTGGTTTCACATAAAGGATGTATTTCTCAATAGTACAGGATCATAGAATTTTAAAAGATCTGAAAGTTAGCTGATGCTGCCAGAAGAATACTGATGACAACAAACTTAGCAAGTGGTCATCCAGTCTCTTTTTGTAGACTTTTAACAATAGGGAACCTCTCACTTCCTGAGTCATCCCATTCTCCCTTTGGTCAGCTCTAATTTTTAAGAAGTTTATCCTGAGATGCAAACTAAATTTATCCCTTTGTGACTCATAATTCTAGCTCCTTGTTTCTGTTCTCTGGAGCCAAATAGAACAAATCTAATCCCCCTTTCATATGACATCCCTTTGTGTATGTGAAGATTGCTTTTGTGTTCTTCCATAATTTTTTCTTTTCTCAGCTACCCTTCAACAGATCCTAATAAGCCATGGCCCTGAGCTCCTTCACTCTTACTGTCTTCCTCTGGGCACTTATTCTTATCACTGTTCTTGCTAAGCTGTGGTGCATAGAACTAAATATGATGATATAGTTGTGTGGCATGTTCAGCAAAATATAGTAGAATTACTGGACACTAAAACCTCTCTTAAGGCAGCCCAAAGTCTCATTAGCTTTCATGGTTGCTGTATCACACAGTTGGTTCACATGGAGCTGGAAGTTCATTAAAATTCCTAGATACTATTATTTATTCACCTCTCCATGTTTCTGTACATCTGAGGTCAGTTGTTTAAACCCAAATATAAAACTTTGTCACTTCTCCATATTAGATTTTATGTTTTTTACATTCAACCGAAATGCTCTAAACAGTCAAAAATCTTTCTTTACCCTGACACTGTCCTCCCGCGTGCTACTCATCACTCCCATTGTTGTGCCATCTCCTCATTTGACAAATACACCTTCTTATGAATTTGTCCAGGTAAAAATACCAAAAAGTAATTAGTTTTCAGGAAGGTTGGCCAGAGACTTCCTTCCATTTTGACACTGAACTATTAATAACTAGTATTTATTTGGCACCTTCAATGTGCCAGCCACTGCGCTAAATACACTTGGTAAATATTATTTCATTTGCTCCTCACAATAACCCTGGGAGGCAGATCCCAACATAATTGTCATTTTTGAACTGAGAAAACATAAAAACAGATTAAATGATTTTCCCAAGGCTACGTAGCTAGTAAGTATCTCAGTTCAAATTTGAAATCAGTTCCGACTCCAGGCGTAGGTCTCTGTTATTTATGACACCTAGCTGCCTATTAACTAATAGTGACAATTTTGGGAGCTGAGAATTTAAACTTTTGTGCATCTGTTTTCATGGGACCATCATGCAGCCAACATTTTTCCATCTTTTCCACAGGAATATCAGAGAATATTTTATCAAATGTTTGATTTTACACATATGTAAAACTATATCGATATCATTCCTGTGATTTACTGTTTTAGTGCTAATTTTTAAAAAAAGAAAATGAAACTAGTCTGATATGACCTTTTCTTGATGAAGTCCTATTGGATATTGTAAATACTACTTCCTTCTCGAGATATTTACTAATCATCTCTTTAATTGTTTGTTCTAGAGATTTCCCAGGGACCAGAGTCCAATTTACTGCCCCCAAACTTGGCAGAGTCTGTTTCATTCTCTTTTTGAAAAAAATCAGGGCATTTTCCCTTCTAATGCATCCAGTCCCATGGTCCTTCCCCAATAACTTTCTCTATAATCGTATGACTACTATTGACAGTGGTTCATTAATTATAAGTATCGGTTTTCTTAGTTTCTATTGATGTATTTTTCATTTCAGCCAGGTGACCTCAACTCATCAAGAACAGATACGTACTTTTATAAGGTTTTCTTATTCATTTTGAATATTCTCTCCTTATTTTCCATTTTTGTTTCATCTCTTCCAAGTGATTCTTCTTGTCAGAGAAAATAGAAGTAAAACAATAATCGAATTGGCATGGTCCAATCATTCATATTAAATATCATCTTCTTCAGTATAGTTGAAAATAAATCCCCTTTAGTTGTCCTTATCTTTCCTCAACAACTCCAACTTCTTCTAAGCTTTAGCATGCCTGCCAATGTTGTGACACACTCATATTCATTCTCTGTTACCTGCCCTTGCATCTATACTATGCATGTATGTTTATAAATATAAATTGATTGGAAAATTCTCTGAGTGTACATAGTTTTCTTCAAATAATTCTTATTTTTCATCCTCATCAGAGTTTTTTTTTTATGTTTTCAGAATCTTAATTTCAAGATTTCCTTTATTTCCTGAGGTTATTTCCTCTGTAAAGTTGGAGTCAATGGGATCTCATCTTTCTTTACTCTGACATATCTGTTCTCCCTAATTCTAGGTTGTATTCAGAATATCTTGAGGTTTACTCTCCTCTATCACCGATCTTAAGAGGGAATAATTTATTCCCATTAATTCCACCCTTACAACTAGTTCTACCCTGTTATTGAGAATCATACCTAGTATAGGACTATCTTTTAAAATCTTTTAAAGAATTAAATTATTATTAAGATGAGTTAAATTATTAACTGTACTGTTTTTGGCAGAGAGCTCCAGTTTATGTCTGGATAATTGAATTCTCCCACCACCACTTTTTCACATTTTTGTTCAAGGCTTAGAAACTTTACCTCATCTATCTCCTCTTTCTGTCCAGTTGGTCTGTGATATACTGCAGTGACTAAATCACTTCTCTTTATTTCTCCATTGATCTTTCCCCAAATGTTCTCTGCTATACTCCACCCTTCTGTTTCTTGTAATTCTTCATGTAAGTATATCTTCTTCAGTGTCAATGTTATCCCACATCTCTTTGCTTTCTGTTATTTCTTTGGACTAAAACTGCCCATCATGAACCACAAGTTTTGTCTCGCACTGACTCAATTGCCAAATTTGACTCCTTGCTTTAAAATATTCTATTTCAGCACTTGTTTGTTGCTGAAATTGTGGGCAGATTTCTATAGACATTTGAGGTTATGGACTCCTTTCTTGAATTTTGTTTCCTGTGATCTTCCAGTTTCCTGTGAACACCACCTGTTGTTCCTTCAATAGATTTTTCAACAGATTTGGCAAATGTATTCTTACCTAGCTTTGTAGGTACCTTCTATCACTAGCCAAGAGGCTGTCAATCCTCTATTTTCAGCCAAGGTCTAGAAATCCAAATACCATTCTCAGTCTGTATCATTTTAAATAGGTATTTGCTTCCTGAATCACCATCTTTTCTTTTAATCCCTTGTTTTCAATGGGCACCATTTATTAAAATATCAACTTTCCCTCCATGATCTTCAGGTTCTTACTGAAAACTTCACAATATTTGGTAATGCTTTCTCGGCTCCTTCCTGCAGAGTCATCTGTGCCCACATAAATCACCAGAATTAGATGGTAATTATCTCTTTTGATGACTTTTTTGGAGATTTTCTGCTGTCTCTTTGGTACAGATACTGAGAAAAGAGCAAACCTCTCTATGGCAAAATATAAGTTCCTTGAGAACATGGACTCTATTGATTTTGTTTTTTCATCCTCAGTGATTGATAATGTTATCAAATTTACATATAGCTCCTTTAGTATTCTTGAAAAGAAACTTACCAACCATTTATTATTCCTCATACTAGGAAATATACTCTCTCCTCACATACATTTCTTAGACTCACTAGTTTCTTTCAAAAGTCAGCTTAAGAACCACTTCCTAAATGAGTCTTCCTAATTCTCAATCACTTCATTTTCATATACTTGTAAGTTACATATTGCTGTACCCTTTATAATGTAAAATCCCCTAAGGGAAGGGATGATTTAATTTTTCTCTGTATTCCTAGCTAGATGCCTAACACAGAACCCAACACACATAGTTGGCTCTTAAGAAATGATTATCGCATGAGAAATATAGTCACCCCTTCATGTTCTAAACCTTTGCCTCATCAGCAAGAAATATATTAGAAATATTAATGAGAGCAGTTTTTGTGGTACTCCTAGCAGAACTACTTCGTAGTCTCCTCTGGCATCCTGTTCCCATGTGAGGAAAGGAGAGAGTTCAGTTAGTCTAGATGGCTGGTGTCTGTTGGGCAGCAAGGAACTGTGGAAGCAAAAGGAAATATCCTCCCAACCCTTCTCAAGGAGGAATAAAATGCCTCTGAGAACCCATTCTTCTTTCTCACTTGTATGTGAAGGAAAAGCAATTATCATCTGTCAAAAGAGAAACAAAATGTGTTTTCTTTAATTATATTGTTTACTTGAATAGTGAGATGTCAAAGCTGTCATTAGCCTTGAATGCAAATTATTTGCATCCAAGAGATAGGATATGATTGCCAATAGTTTGCTTAACTTCCTCAGACTGGCCTCTAACTTTGCCTACCAGTGGTAATGGGATTGGAGACCTAGGACTAAGAAAAGTGTCATTCCTTGAAACAGGGGCAAAATGGGAAAGTCAAAAAGCGTGTGGCTGACAGCCAGGTCTTAGCTCTTTTCTTTCAGCAAGTCTCTCTTTCTGATAGCTATTAGTAACCAAATGCTTGATTCTCTCTTGATCGAAATGCACACAGCATAGCAAGTTGGCAGGGTAGATATATCAGGGAAGATATTTTCCTTACTAAATACACACACACACACACACACACACACACAGAGAGAATTGCACAGCCATAAGGATGAACATACTGAATTTGGGCTTCCATAACAAATATTTTGGCTAGTCTTTCCAGATGGACTTACTAGTTTTCTACATCTTATAATCCCCAGCATGTACTCAGAGATCCAGTGGCTCAGACCTTCTTGTTGCTCCTTGCACATGACCCTCCATCTCTTAAACATGGGGATTTTTCACTGACAGTCCTCCATACCTAGAATTTTGTCTTTCTCATCTCTGTCTCCTTGATTCCCTGGATTCCTTCAGGACTTCCTTCACAAATAAAAATCTCATTTTCTACATTTTCATGATTTTTTTGAAGTCTGATACCTTCACTCTGAGATTATTTCCAATTTATTTGTATTTATCTTGTTTATATGTAATTGTTTGCATGTTGTTTCCTCTGTTAGGCTGAGCCTCTTGAGAGTATGGACTGTTTTTGTTTTTTTTTTTCTCATTTTCCCATTTTTATTTAATTAATTAATTTAGACAATTTTCCCATGGTTACATGATTCATGTTCTTTCCCTCCCTGCTCCCTTAGCCAATGAGCAATTCCACTGGGTTTTACATGAATCATTGTTCAAAACCTATTTTCATATTATTAATATTTGCAATAGAACGATCATTTAAAGTTAACATCCTCAATCATATCCCCATCGACCCATGTGATCAAGCAGCTGTTTTTCTTCTGTGTTTCTACTTCCACAGTTCTTTCTCTGAATGTGGGTAGTGTTCTTTCTCATAAGTCCCTCAGAATTGTCCTGGGTCATTGCATTGCTGCTAGTGGAGAAGTCCATTACATTCAATCGTGCCATAATGTATCAGTCTCTGTGTACAATATTTTCCTGGTTCTGCTCCTTTTGCTCTGCATCAATTTCTGGAGGTCGTTCTAGTTCACGTGGAATTGCTCCAGTTCATTATTCATTTCAGCACAATGTTGACTTCATTACATTGTTAAGAGTCATTGTGTATATTAATTTTCTGTCTGTGATTTTGTAACCATCCTGTTTCACTCCAGATAAACCTTCTCATGTGTCTCTCAGTTCTTCATATTTGTTATACTTTATGATATAAAAGGTATTACACTTATGTAAGTAATACCTTACATACTAGATTCATCTTTTATTGCAATATGGTATCCCAGGGCACATATTTTGTTTCCAAAATTTTCCCCATCACAAATGAGTAGGTTATAAACCTATATTTACATATTGGCCTTTACTTGGTAGTAATCTCCTTAGATTATAATCCAAATACTGAAATGTGTATCAAAAGCCAATTTAAATATTTTTATATTTATTAAGTAATAAACATATTTGCATGATTCAAATTATGTTTAGGAATAGTAAAATCATTCCATTGATGCACCCAAATCGTGCCATTAACCTATAGTCACTTCATCGATATAATTTGCCATATTTTCTTTTTTCATAGTTATGAATTGATATTTGAGAATTATTTTAACTTCCATTCCCTGATGATTATTTTGAACATGTTTTGAGGGTTATTTATACTTTATATTTCATTTGAAAATGTATTCCTATCTTTTGACAACTTGTCTCTTGGGCATATAGTACAAACATATGTGTGTGTTTGTGAATTTTATGTGGTTTTTTAGAAGCCAAATTTTGAGCAGACATTTATTGCAAAGATTTTTCCCAATTTGAGGTTTCCCTACCTACATTTATATTGTTTGTGCAACCTTTATGAGAGATGATCAGTTTTGCCTTTTACAATCTCTTCTATCCCATGTTGGTTATAAGTTCTTACTGTATCCATATTTATGAACGATATAACCTTCAATTCTATAATTTTTTCAGTGTATGGTGGGAGGGGGGGGATTTGACCTAGCAGTTACTTATGACTAATTCCCCCAGGAACATATGATTGGGAATTGATTTAACACCATATATCTCTGTGTGTTCATGACTGAATCTTGCATAAATAGTCTTCTACTTTCCCATGTTTTATTTAGCAGTAGATAATTTTGTCAGTTACTGATTCATTGAAAAGTTTAATATGGAAGCACAGAACTCTTCTCCTTAATTATTTTCTTTTTAACACTTGATATTTATCAGTTTTTATTTTTCATAATGAATTTTCTATTGTTATTTTCCATAATTCTATGGAATATCTTCATGGAAATGTTTATTACTATAGCACTAAAATCTATAGAATAATTTTGACAGTATAAGATTTATGGTAGTGGCAAAACTCAGGTATGAACATTAACTATTCTTTCAATTATTTACCTCTTATTTCTATAAAGAAGGATTATAGTTATGTTTTTAGAAGTCTTGAATATGGTGTGGTAGCTTAATTTACTGATGTTTAATGCAGTATCTTGTTACTCTGAATGGAAATTCGTTTTCCTACATACTGATTCTCCTTATGTTTTGTTAGTAAGTTATAAAAAGAACTGATTTCCTTTATGTATTTATTCTGTATTCTGCTATTTCGCTGAAGCCTTAATCTCAACTGATTTTTTTCCTGCATGGTTGTTTCCCTTGAATAGAAGTTATTTGAAAGCTATAATTTGTGAGATGGAACATAGATGACAGAATTGAGGAAGCTGAGGTGTCCCAACATTTCCCTCCTAATGACTTTAAATAATTTCTCAAATCAAATTCTGGAGCAGAATATTTTAGTATTTTATATCTGTATTCATTAATAACATTGATATAGAGTTTTCATTACTTTATATCTCCCTGGTTAGAGGGTCAAGGGATATTTTCATCTTTTAGAAGGATGTGATACAAAACCCTCTCTTCTTTTGTGAATAGTTTATATAGTAAAGGAATTATTTGTTCTTTAAGTATTTGATATAATTCCCTTGTCATTCCATTTTTTCCCTCTCTTTCATAATCCATCTATGGCTTGCTCAACTTATTTTTTTTCTAAAATGGGGATTTTTAAAATATTCTCTAACTTATTTTATCTCAATATTCCATGTTTTTAAAATATTCATCCATTTCATATAAGTTTTCTGTTTTGTTTGACATACAATTGGATGTTGCTGTTTGATAATTTTCTCAATTTCCTTCTCATTATTTGTAAATCTCGCTTCGTTTTTACTTTGCTAATTTTATTTTCTTCTCTCCTTAAAATCAAATGATCCAATTGTAACAAGTTTTACTTCATTATTTATGAAAACTGAACTCTTTTTTATCCTCCCAGTTGTCTTTATGCTTTTCATTTTTTTTTCTTTTTTTTATCTGATCTCTAAAATGTCTGCTTATTTTCTTACTTGGTTATTATTAACTTCTTGACTTTTCCAACGTGTTTTTATTTCAGGCACAATTCACTGGTTAATTTCCTTTCTGCTGTTACCAACAAAGCTTAAATTTAGAAATCTCATAATGGGAAAAGGAGGAATACTTGTTATATATGCAAATTGGTGGATAGCCCACATGTTTCACTGATATACATGGAAAAATTAATTGTAAAACTCAACTATAGAGATAAACATCTAATGCATTGAGGAAATTCTCTGTGAAAGATTGAATCTATTACAAGGAGATGTTGCAAATTGAGAGAAGGTGTCTATCTGCTTTGGTGGAAGAAGTACCCACTGTAGTGTGACACTGATATTCCCCTCGATGTGTTTTGTACATATTAGTTGAACTCTGAGTTTGATTGTGGATTTAATTGAATTTAGCAAAGGTTGCTTTGTACCAGTGCTTAAGAGGAATAACTACTCAATATAGAAACCTTTGTTCATAAGCAAAATTGGCAAACCATCTTAAGACAATAACGAATTCTTAGTTTTACTTGTCATTATCTTTTCATAAAGAACAGAATCAGCCCAACAATTCTCACTCTTATATTTGTCTTCTTTACCAGTATAAGTGAACCAGTCCAAGATTACCAGACAGCAGTTATTCATTAGAGCCAGAGTTTCCAGTTTAATGTACAAATGAAGTTGGCAGAGCTTTCCACATTTTTATTTGCCCCCTGCCAAGTGTAATGCTATAGGAATATTTATAATGTCTGCAGATCTCTACTGCTCTCTGCTATGTGGACTAACAATACTCAAATGAACGTGATCGGCTAACCTACCCTCTACCATGTAGTTCCCAAAGAGGTGAAAAGCTTTAATATGACCGTACATGTTATGAGTAGGACGTCATATTGGATAGTAACTTATGGAGGTGAGCTTTTATTTACTTCTCCCTGGATCAAACTTTGGATAAGTTCTGTGTTTAGCACACATTCCTCCATCCAATGATAATCTCCACAGATGAAGTCATGAATGTGTTTATATTAAGTAGATTTTAGACTTTGAAACTGAGTTTTCATATCATCTGAACTCTGGAGCTTCATTTCATCAATCAGTATTCAAGTGCAAAGTTTCTAGGCCAAGGAAAGGAATAGTGTAGTTGCCTGATGATATTTGTCATTTTCCAGAGGATGAAGATTCAGGCAGGTGCATTTCATCATTCTCTTAGAACTTTTCTCTGATCACTTATGACTATTTTATAGCATCTTATAAACCAGATGCTAATCAGGGAATTCAATCAAACATTGACCATGTTCTCTGCAAATGGCAGTAAGCAGCTAAATTACATTTAACAGCTGTACAATTCAAGAGATTGAGCTATCTAAAACTGTCACATACCAGGGAAGAAGGAAAAAGGGACTGTAGTTTGTGCTATAATTTCTTGTCAGGCTTGTGAGATAATTGAAATAGTTTATTCTGTCACTTTGTAAAATATTCCTGAGTGTATTCAAGTAAGTTCAGAATTCAAATTATGTTTTGAGGGGATTCTAGATGAAGAACGAAAGGTGATGTGAGTGCGAGAATATATATTTATAGAGTGAGGATAGTGACTAACAAGAAAACAGCTAAGAAATAACAAAAAGTTATTTGGCTAGTTTTTAGGAAAACTTTTCTGAAAAATGTAGATGAAAAGCTTCCTTCATGTCTGAGGCGAGTATCATGCAGTGCTAAGTCTACAGGAGAAAGAGGCCTGCCTGAGTTCAATTCTTTTAGACGATTCTGCCTCTTTTCCCCAAAGGGCTGCTTGTTAATCATAAACTAGAGCACCTGGCATCAATTAAACTCAGTTGAATTCCCACTTCATCCTTCCCATCTTATCAAGTCTGGACACAGAAGCAGCTCCAGCAATTTCTTTCAATGACAGCTACCAACAGTCTCCATTTGTTCCTCTGCCATTTACCGGGGCCACAGGCATCTGAATAAATGAAGGATTTGTTGGTGATACTGTTGATGGAACATATTCTTCTACCTAAAAGTTGATGAAAACTCTTCCACTGAAAAATATCTATTAATGTTTTTGTCTCTCCTTAGGAAAGTGTCACATAGTCCTGGGAAGGAGAAATAATCCTGAATTCTTTCTTTTTTTCCCCAACAGTGCCTTTTTTAATAAAGTTCTCCCTGGTAATCCAGGTTTATAAGAGCATTAGCTTCTGGTACCTGTCTCCCTTAATTCAGTGTCTTGGCATGTTTGCATGTGTGGTCTTTCATTTTATAGCATTAAATAGATAGGTAATGTACATGTTAAGGGAGATGATACCCCAAATTTATTCTGCCATGTCTTGACAATGCTTTGAATTTGTATTCAGTTCTAGTCACCATATTTTAGTAAGAAGTGGGCAAAATGGAGAGTATCTAGATAACAGCTACTCAGCCCTATATGGATATTGACAGGATTCTTCTTATGATTCTCTTGAGTCTTGTATTTGACAGTCAGATTTTCCATTCAGCTATGATCTTTTCATCAGGAATGTTTGGAAGTCCTCTATTTCATTGGATGCCTATTTCTCTCCTGAAGGATTATGCTCAGTTTTGCTGGGTAAGTGATTCTTGGTTTAAGTTTGAGCTCCTTTGCCCTCTGGAATATCATATTGCAAACTCTCTGATCCTTTATTATAGAAGTTGCTAAGTCTTGTGTTATCCTGATTATGGCTCCACAACATTTGAATTGTTTCTTTTTGGCTACTTGGAATATTTTCTCTTTCAACTGGGAGTTTTAGAATTTTACTATAATGTATTTGGGAGTTATCCTTTTATGATCTTTTTCAGTAAATGATTGGTGGATTCTTTTGATTTCTGTTTTGCCCTCTGATTCTAGAACAGTAATGGCTAACCTTTTAGAGATGGAGTATCAGGCTCTGCCCCCACCCCTTCCCCACTCTGAGTGACTGGCATGCACTGCCCCACCCTTTACCACTCACAGGGGAGGGAGAAAGCACTCCCATAGGGCTGTTGGGCAGAGGGGCGAGTGAAGTGAGGAATGTCCTCAGTGAGTGTGGAGAGAGGGAGGAGTGACCTGGGTTCTCTGCTCCCTTCTACATCTGCCACCTGTGAGCCACTTGCCTTACCCCTATGAGCCCCCAGTGGGCTGCTGAGCTGAGGGGTGAGGAATGTGAACAAATGTCATCAGACACGGTGGAGACAGGGATGGGAACAGCTCTGCCCCAGGTCCTCTGCCTTTTTAGTAATGAATTGGGGGAAAGTAGGGCCAGGAGCCCACAGAGAACACTCTGTGTGCCATCTTTGGCACCTGTGCCATTGATTCACTATCACTGTTCTAGAATATCAGGGCAATTTTCCTTGATGATTTCTTGAAAGATGATATCAAAGCTCTTCTTTTTTTATCATGACTTTCAAGTAGTCTGATAATTCTTAAATGATCTCTCCTAGATTTATTTTCCATATCAGTTGTTTTTCCCATGAGATAGTCCACATTTTCTTCTATTGTTTTCATTCTTTTGACTTTGGTTGTTTCTTGATATCTGATGGAATCATTAGCTTCCACTTGCCCAATTCTAATTTTTAAGGCATGACTTTCTGGAATGGGCTTTTGTATCTCCTTTTCCATTTGCCCAATATTCCTTTGTAAAGAGTTATTTTCAATTAATTTTTGTACCTCTTTTTCCAAAAGGCCAATTCTGTCTTTCAAGAAGTTTTACTCTTCAGGGTATTTTATATACCTTTTCCTTTTGTCCAATTCTGCTTTTTAAGAAGTTCTTCTCTTAGGATTTTGGTGCCTCTTTCTCCAATTATCCTATTCTGTTTTTTAAGCTATTAATTTCTTCAGTATTTTTGTGCCTCCTTTACCAAGCTGTTGACTTTTTTCATGATTTTCCTTTATCACTCTCTTTTCCCCCGTTTTACTTCTACCTCTCTTATTTGATTTTTAAAGTTCTTTTTTAGCTCCTCCATTAATTCTGTTTGCTCTTGAGAGCAATTCATTTTTTCCTAGAGGCTTTGGATGCACCAGTATTCACTTTGTTGTTTTCATCTGAGTTTGAATCTACCCTGTCACCAAAATAACTTTCTATGTTGAGGCTATTTTTGTTGTTTGCTCATTTTCTTTCCTTTTCCTTTTCTTTTAGTTTAAAAAAAATTGTTAAAGGTGAGCTCTGTAACTATAGGGAAGGGTGCACTATTAAAAAATGTGAAGCTGCCTTTAGAACTAGTGCTAGGCATCTATCTGATTTTGGTTCTTCCAAGATGTTATGATGTAAGGAGAGATATGTTTAATAACTTCTATTAGTAACAGCAAGCCCTCTTTAACCCATGGAATTGTGCTGGGGGTCCCTCCTTACCTGTGGCTGCAAGCGCTGGTGTATGCTGGTGCTCTTCCTCAACCTGCAACTGCACCCCAAGACTGTGACCTGGTTTTGTATATGGGCAATGCTACAAAATACAGCAAATGGACTGCTGTAATCTCTTTCTAAACAGTTGACTGACCTCCACCCTTACCATCTGTGGTTGAGAGTTCCAGAAGCCTTGGCTGTTGTTTCATTTGTACCCTAGGCCTGTTGTCTTGGTGGGGCCTTCCCTGGTGTGCCATCCTCCACCTCCACCCCTATCTACTATATTCCTCATGCTGGCCTTCTAAGTTGATTTGGGCTAAAAAAATATTTCACCTTGTCTTTTTATGGGTAATGCTTTTCCTGAATTCATTTTGAGGTACATAATTGCTTTTTGAGAGTAATTTGGCAAAAATCAGATGGATCCCTATGCTTTCTCTGCCATCTTGGCTCCACCCCACCACCCCAAATCTGTAAAATGAGGATACTCATATGTAGATTTTGAAAGAACTGGGGAAACTTACCCTAGAGAAGAACCAACTTATTGCGGGGCATTATATGATTATGGATTTTCAAATATTTGAGGGGCTATGATTTTTAAAGGGGGTTAGATGTGCTTTGTTTGACTCCATTCAGGAGAACCAGGAGCAATGAACAGAAGCCTTAGAGAATTTCTTAAGTTTGATGTAAAGAAAATAATATTCTAACAATCAGAGATGTCCAAAAATAGAATGAACTGCCTTGGAAGGTATTGGGCTCCCCTTTTATTAGAGATCTTCAAATAAAGATAAATGACCACTTGTCCAACATGATGTAGGAGGGATTCTTGTTTAGGCCCAATGTGATGAGCATTTCTTAATCCTCATCCTTTTTAACATTGCTACAGCATTTGACACTATTCATCACAATCTCCTCTTAGATACATTAATTGGGAAAATTGCAAAAAAATAAAATGACAATTTTTGGAGAAGCTGTGGGAATACAAGCTATGAATTAATATTCATTCTCAAAATCAGTTTGGAATTAGACCCCCCAAATCACCAAATGCATGCCTTTTGGCTCAATGATGTCACTACTAACTCATAGATATCAAAAAGGGGATTAGGACCCATATATACAAAAATATGTGTATTTTCCAAAACGTTTTTAGTTACAAAAACATGTGCCATAAGATATGATGTAGGGGACAGTCAGATAGAACCTTGGGAAGACTTGAACTGAGGCAGAGGGATATGAGCATTGCATGGAAAAACACCTTCAAAATCTGTAAGATGAAACCTACTTCTTGTCTCCTGACATATACGTGATGAATTCAGGGCACATACATTTTCAGACTTGGGTTATATGGGGTTTGGTTTTACTGGAATATGCAGATTTGAGAGAAAAAGTTTTGTTTTAGTTCTTTTAATTTTTCAATTTAGGGGAGCTTTGGTGAGGGAGAAAGAAGTGAGAGAGAGAAACAAGCGTCACTGAGATATTTAAAATAACACATAGAAGAGAAGAAAAAGTCATTAGGAATAACAGATTACATTTGAAAGTAACATTTGGAAGTTATTAAAATGTCCATACTCTTTGTCCCAGAGGCTCTACTGCTTAGGTATATAGTATATAGATATCTAGTTTTAAGTACCAAAACAGATTTTAGGATCTAGGTCCTCTGACTCCAAATGCTTTGTCCTTTCTACTGGATCTCATTGATTCTAATTCATTAAGCATCTGTTTGTATAGAAATGACAAAATAAATAGAGAACTTTTCTGAAATATCAATATTTCATGTCTTTAAAAAAACAAACACTTCCAATTCTCTTTTTACACAAGAGAATCTGTGAGGTCTTCAAATGTTGTTCCCTTAAATGTTTGGGTAGTGATAACTTGTCCCTTCTCTGCTGCCAACTCACCTGTGAAAGAAACCAAAATAAATTTGGATCTTAGATTTATCTTTTCCCCCTGTAGATCTTGTTCCAAGCTCATAGTTCTATTTATTTTGTAAAAAGAACTCTCCATCTTCTGAAAATGACTAGTTGATTTCCAAGATATGAAGAAGGATGAATTGTACATTATTTCAGAATTATATGGCATTTGAAGATAATACAGGTACAGTGATGATAGGGGAAAACAGTGTTATTTAGACCACCATGAGAAACACAGATGGTCAGAAATGATTTTGTAGGGATCCAAGCATCTACTTCGGTTTGCTGATTTTCAGCACATACACATGATTTGAAGCAAACCATGCATTACTCTGAGATAAAGCTTGAAGACACTATCTCTGCAGATCTTATTTATTTTGGTTGAAAAACTTAGACCAAAGTTATATCCTTACTTCCCATTTTCCCTTTACTTTCAAAGAACACAGTTATATTTCTTTGTATATGATATCAAAATCTGCTCATCTGGAAAGGATTGCAAGCTCACAAATCCAGGAATTAGGTGCTGGGACATGTAGATGGGAACCAAAGGAAATTGATTCCATGGGTTGTCATTGAATATTTTTTTCTGAGTTTTTGTTAAAAAATTCAGTAAAGTTTCATAAATATTTACCAAGGGTTTAATATGAGCAAGACATTGTGCCAGGCCATGGCATAAGAGAAAAAGAGACAGGTAGTTGGGTAGATGCCAGGTAACTGGAGGAGAAGAAAGAGTTCACTGACAACTGATACAAATGGAGAAAGGGGGAAGAAAGGCTTTATAGAAGGAAGTATTATCTGAGTTAAGCATTCTAGAAAGTGAGGAATTCTTAGCTAGAGAAGTAAAGATACTACATTTCGTGGATAGAACTCAATGTGTGTAAAGACTTAGAGATGAACAATGGAATGTTGAGAGTCGAAAGGAATGAAGAATGGGTACAGGGGAATAATATGAAATTATCGTCTTGGAAAGGGGTTGAAAATATCACTGTGAAAGGTCTTAAACAGTCTGAAGAGCTTCTATTTTACTTTAGAGGCAATAGGGAGTCAAAGAAGATACTTAGGCAGAGCAGTGATATAGAGTTATGCCTTAGGTAGATTTATTTAGCAGCTAGCTAGAGAATGAATTGTAGAGAGGGGGAGCCTGGATGCAAGGAGACCAATTATGAGGCTTTTGCAATGATCCAAATGTGAGATAATAAGGGTATAAACTAAGATGCTGGCAGTTTATATGGACAGAAGGAGACAGATGTGAGGAATATGATAAAAGTAGATTTGATAAGAGTTGATAATTGACTCCAAAAAATGAACTTCAAGCAGAATGATTACATATTTGTAAAACATTTATTTTTACCATAGGACATATTCCATTAGATTCTTCAGATCCATTTCAATTCAAAGATTGTATAACAGTGATTCTAAGGAAAACTGACCCAATGGAAAATGTGCAGGATATGGAGTTTGCTGATCATAGTTCTAGTTGAAAATATATGAACCTTTACATTGAGATTCAGTAGGGAAATATTACTGGATACAATTGTAAGAGCAAATAGTCCTAATAAAGAAAAGTAGAGTCATCTAAAGAGACAGCCTGGTGAGCTCTATAATGACATTAGATCTTAAAAAGGATATATATGAAAAATGGAGGTAGGGGCACATAACCAAGGATGAACAGAAAAAAAGGTGTCAGAAAGCAAAAAGAATATTTAAATTCCAGAATGAACTGTGAACAATGCTAGAAAGAGCACAGAGAGCCTTTTAGTCCTTGTTTAGAGATTAAAGTAGAACAAGTAAAGGTTAGACCCATTACTTTGGATACACATTGTATGTTCTCAGTCAGTAAATCAACAAATACATTTTAGTTCTGGATTTGGGTAACTATCTACCATCCTCAACCTCTCTCCTTGCTGTCTCAGTGACTTCAGTGCCTGGATCAGTCTCTCTTTCTACCCCAACTTTTGCCCTAACACATATTCAACTACATCTTACATGCCGATACTCCCTCAACCTAACTTCTTAGTTCTTCAACTTGCTTAATTCCTATGACCTACTCCTCCAGCTCACCTGAATTACCCTCAGAGATGGTCATACCTTTGAGCTTGCCACCAGCCACAGGTGTTCTCTTTCCTATTCATTAGTTTAAAAATTCCTTTTTTGATCATATTCTCATGCTGTTCCATATTTCCCTCTCCCTTACACTCCCTAATCCTGTTCTTTGTCCCTTTCCCCACTCACTTCTTTCCCAGGCCATCATTTCTGTACTTGTTATACTTTCCAAGCTTCCTCATGTTGATTCCTTAGTATACCAGTTCATCTCTACATTATCCTTTACCCCTGAGTTTTTCCCCTTTGTTCCATCATTAACCTTGGCCTTCCAAACCTCAAGCTTGGATTACTCCAACCTTCTGCTTCTTTAACTTTCTCACATTCTCCTCTACAAAACTATAGAATATCATGAAGCTATACTGACCGTCTACAACCAATTTATGTTAAATAATCTCGACAGAACCTTGACTATGGCAAGGTAATCCTTTTATGCCTCGATAATCTGTTCACTCTCTCATTCATCATAACTTCATAACTTTCAAAACCTTTTTGTCCGCCCCACCCAGGTAGTCTCCAACTCCTAACCTTTTAGGAGAGAATTTTGACTCAAATGTCACTGAAAAAAGTTGAGGCAATTATTTCTATGCAGATAATTCCTGGAGTTATGTCACTAGCCTTAGCCTCTCTCCTTACCTATAAGATAGTCTTGAATCTCTACCTATTGGATATCTAGTATTATATATCCTATAGACATCTGAACTTCAACATGTCAAAACTAAACTCATTACCTTTTCCCTAAAATCTTCCCTACTTCCTAACTTTCCTATTATAGGCAATGACATCACCATCCTTCCAGTCACTGGGCCTCCTGGCCTGGATCCCATCCTTAACATTTCACTCTCACATCCCATATTGAACGTTGCCAAGTCCTGTCAATTTTACCTTTATAGAATCTCTCATGTAGACCACTTTCTTTCTTCTTATACTGCCACCACCAGACGCGAGCACTTATCACATCATGCCTGGACCATTGCAATACCCGATGGCTGGTCTCTGTACATAATGTATCTCCTTATCTTAGTCCATCTTCTGCTCAGCTGTCAAATTAATCTTCCTAACGTACAGGTCTGGCCATGTTGCAAACATCCCCCACTCTGTCAACTCCAATGATTCCTATCACCTCCAGTATCAAGCATAAAATCTTTCATGTGGCTTTTCAAACCCTTCATAACTTGTCCCCTTCCTCCTTTTCCAGTTCTCTTCTTATACCATACTCCCTTCTAAGTCCTCTTCTGTCCACTGTCTTTGGTCTTCTCCGTTCTCTTCACAAAAGACACTCAATCTCTTGATTCCATTCATTTTCACTGGCTCTCTACCATATTTGTAATTCCTTCCTTGTTACTTCCATCTCTTGGCTTCCTGGAGGTCTCACTTAATTCCTACCTGTGGCAAAAAACTTTTCCAATATTCCTTACCATTCGTGCTTTGTTCGTAGACTGTTTCCCATTTATCAAATTTATATCTTTGTATATTGTCTTCCTCAATAGACTATGAGTTCTTTGAGAACAAAGATTATTTTCTACTTTTTTTTGTATCCTCAGTGCTTAGCCCAGTGTCTGACACACAGTAGGTAGTTAATAAATGCTCTTTGTCTTGGCTCATCAAATAAAGAAATCAAACAAATAAAGCAGATTTAGAAGTCCAACAAATTCTCAGTGCTTGAATTTGTACCTAAAACACTTGAATAAACTATAAACTGTGGACATAAGCTGTAAACATTTATGTGTGGCTGAAAGAAAAACTCACTACACAGCGTACTTCTCAAACTTGAACTTCATAAAAGTTGATGAGTTTGTTGGAAATATGGTACCAATTTATGTTAAGCTGTTAAGCCCAGAGCCCTGCCATAAAGAGGACTGCTATCACATCTTTTGAGTGGCAGGATATAAAAAGGGCATAAGTACGTGGCCTTCCCCATTCTGGGACAGAGTATCACAAAAAAGAGCATGCTTTGGAACTACCCAATCATCCAATGTCTGTGTGCTCCCTGCCAAACTCAGTTTTTTAATTACTTGCTCATTTTCATTCCTTCAGTTATTTCCTGGGTAAACTATAAGTGAAGATGTGATCCCCATGCAATTCTCTCTATAGCACAGCATTTGAGAGGACAGAAGACACTAAGCACCATTGTCAGCTAGGAAGTTTCAAAGAATACTTGATTATTCTTTCGATGGAAAAGAAATCAATGCCCTTTAGTTCATTAACACTCTACTTTAACATTCAATCCTCCATTGACTCTGGGACTTCAGCAAGGCAAGTGTGGGGGCTCCCTTCAATAAGGCAGAACACAACCTCTCCCCACCTGCTCATCTAGCTGACCCTTTCCTATGTTAGCCACAGAGCATCCACTTACCATAGTGAGAGTCTTCAATGAATTCTGATTCCTAGAGTTGTTAGTATACACATTGTCCATGCACTATATTCTTTTGGGAATATGCATTCCCAAAGAATGTGATCTTCATGAAGTCGGGAACTGTTTTGCATTTTTGTCTTTGTTTCCTCACCACCAACGCCTTGCTCACAAGAGGGAACTTAATATTTGTTTGGCATTTTATTTATTTATTTGTGTGTGTGTGTGTGTGTGTGTGTGTGTGTGTGTGTGTGTGTGTGTGATGTGTTATCTTGATACTGCAAAAACACAAATGTAGAATATAGGTTGCCCATCAGTTATCTCTCTTGCTCTTGCCACATGACACTCATCTTCTTTTGATCATCCATTTCTTCAAAGGTACCATTTCCACCATTTATCCTTCTTAATTCTTTGTAATATATTGCACCCTAATCTTGACTGCCATATACCTCTCCATTGTCCTTGGGGTGACACTCAACCTCGTTCTTACTGAGGTTTTTGTGTTGCCTGACTTGATTGTCATCAAATGACATCGGTTGAGTATTCACATGAAAAAGATGGTCCTTTGTTTCCAGGAAAAGCTTGAGGTCATTAAAACAACTGTGCAACGTAAGCATCTATTGTCAATACAATTGTTTAAAGCACATCTATATTTCAACTATGTATCTTTTCATTAGATCTTAAACAAAAGCTGCCAGCCTTGAGAGGAAAATGAACCCATCCAAATAAATGAGCTTTGCAGTGTGCTCTAAGGGCCCAGAAAACTCCTGACAGCCTTATTGATTGCTAGGATGAGAATATTTAAAAGAAAAGAACCATCTAAAACTGTGGGTGGACTGCCCAATTTAAATGTAAGAACTTTTCCCAGGAGCAATTTATGGATTTTTCAGAATCTACACATATCACAAAGTCCAAATGACATGAATCCTGAGGTGTAAGCTAACAACGTTGCTGACCTTTGTGCTTAAAAAAAAAAGCCTGAAATGTAGGAAGACACTATGACATTGTGGAAATATGAGGCCAATTCTGTGCTTTGAAAAGGGCTAGAAATATTCCCCAGAAATTGCACTTAAATGTTAAGTATACCCTGGAAAAGAAAGGAGTGAATATGAAAAAGAAACTCGGTGAAGTCTTGTTGGATTGTGACAGGCTGAATGATCATGACAACTCCACACAGGCTCTGTCTATCCACATTAACGAACTGCCTGAAGTATGTGGTCAGATTTGGGCAAATGACAGGCATTTTTCTTAACGGGGTGCCAATTAACTGCTGCAACTCTTCCCCCCTCCCCCATTTCCAGCAAGTTGTTTCAGCATCATCTAGCCCTAGATATACAGTGACTGTTTATCCAAACAAATAGGCTTTCCCTCCCCCTTTTCCAGAGAAGGGGAAGGGGACTGGGAGTCATGCGATGCGTCCCTTGAATTCTTTGGGTTATAAAGTGATTAATAATGAGGGCTTATTATTTGTTTGTTTCAAGTAACCACTTATTAGACTGAATCCAGAAAGGAAGAAATCCAAAAAATATGAAACGGTTCATGTTTATTAACACGTCCAAAGGGAAGAACTGAGCATGTTACCCAAATGATTTAAAGCCCATCTGACTCAGTTTCCTAGATGCTGCAGATGAAAGAGATACTTGGCATATATTACCCAACGTAACCTATATGGTCCGTTCCATGTCGCATTTGTAGACATAGCTACACCATGACATGGGCCAAATACCATCCTTTCTTCAGTATGCTTATGAGCACTAGGCTATATAGCCTTTTTAGTAAACTTTGCCTATGCTTCTACAATTATCTATTATTGATACTTAAAGAAAGGGAGGTATTTAATAAACTCTATGCCCACATACCTCTACCATTTCTCTAGTAATGACACCGTCTGATTTCTCCACCAGTTCATTATCTGATTGTACTGGAATTTCTATTGAGACTCTGGTAGTCTAATGTTACTAAGGAGGCAAAACCACAGATCTTTTACCTATAAATCTTTATCATCATTGGTCAGCCATGCACAAGTCATTCCAAACTCTTCTAAATAAATGCCTGTGCAGCTTTCAGATAAAGTAATCAAAACTATCAATCAACCACATGAAAAAGTGTTCTAAATCCCCCCTGATTAGAGAAATGCAAACCAAAACAATTCTGAGGTGCCTCCTCACAACTAGCAGACTGGCCAATATGGCAGCAAAGAAAAGTGATACATGTTGGAGGGGATGTGGCAAAATTGGGACATTAATACATTGCTGCTGGAGTTGTGAATTGGTTCTGGAGGGCTATTTGGAATTATGCAAAAGGGCTTTAAAAGTGCCTGCCCTTTGATCCAGCAATGCCACTCCTGGGTTTGTATCCCGAAGAGTCATAGTCGTGCTCTTTGTGGTGGTAAAAAATTGGAAAATGGGTGGAGTGTCCCTCGATTGGGGAATGGCTGAACAAATTGTGGTATATGATGGTGATGGAATACTATTGTGCTGAAAGGATTGATGATCTGGACGATTTCTATATGAACTAGAAAGATGTCCAAGAACTGATGCAGAGTGAAATAAACAGAACCAGGAGAACATTGTACACAGAAAGTGAAACATCATGGAACAATCCAATGTAATGGATTTCGCTACTAGTATCAATGCAATAATCTAGGACACTCCTGAATGACTTATGAGAGAGAATGTTATCCACATTGAGAGAAAGAACTATGGGAGTAGAAATACAAAAGAAAAACTTATGACCTATCATGCATCACTTGTTTATATGGGTATATGATTTGGGATTTTGTCTCTACGGTAAAAATGAATAATGTAGAAATAGGTATCAAGTGATAACATTTGTCCAACTCAGTGGAATTGCTTATTGGATCTGGAAGCGGGGAGAGAAGAGGGGAGGGAGAGAAAAATGAATCATGTAAACATGGAAAAATATTTAAAAAAAATAAAAAAAATAAATGTCTGTTTCTGTGTGTGGATATATGTTCATACATATCTATATACATATATACATATCCATGTAGATGTATATATACACACAACTGTACATATGTATGTCTGTATGTATATTTATATCTTATGAGAGAATATTTTATAAGAACGATCAAGTACATAAGCTATCCTAGAATAATCAAGAAAAAGACCTAGTTTGGTAAAAAAAAAAGAAAATTATTTTTAAATGACTCCTATATGGTATAATTAGAATTATTAACCACAATTCTAAAAATATGAGGTAAGGGGGCAGTTGGGTAGCTCAGTCGATTGAGAGTCAGGACTAGAGACGTGAGATCTTAGGTTCAAATCTGGCCTCAGACACTTCCCAGCTGTGTGACCCTGGGCAAGTCACTTGACCCCCATTGTCCACCCTTACCACTCTTCTACCTAGGAGCCAATACACAGAAGTTAAGGGTTTAAAAAAAATAAAAATGAATAAAAATATGAGGTAAGGGACAAGTAACTTTTATACAGAAGGGTCCTTCTCTATTAATAAATGGAAGACCACCTTTTTAGTGTGGTCAACATAACTAGTTTGGGTTCTGTTATTTTTCTGACTCACCTAGTGGGAAAACAATGAAGTGTTATTCTCTACCCCTCCTCCACCCAAATAACTAGAAGTTACTGGATGCGACCTATTAATTTCCTTATTGCCATGTATGACTAAGTAGACAGTGTGCTAATTCTGCTAAACATGAATGTTAGAGGCCATATTAGACTATAGTAGTGATTTCACTTGTGAGGAAGATTAGATTAGGTATTGATTAGGTATTGATTAGGTATTAAGTACATAGCAGGAAGGAGCTGGAGCTGGGAATTCCAGGTTGGAATGAAGGAGCAGGAAGAGGTGACTTGGCTCTGAGAAGGGACTCCATTAGGGGTTAACACAAACTGTGGTTAGCCCTGGGAGCACTCAGAGTAAAAGGACATCTTGCATCCTGATTTTCCCTGGGATCCTGTGTGGTGTGGCATCTAGCAAAAAGGACAAGATCTACAGAGCTAAGAGAGGAGGAGAAGTTTGAGTTCTGGTGGACAGTGCTTCAAGCAAAACCCTCACAACCTGGTTCCTAAGACAACCTCAGCTCCTGGCATCCAGAGATCATCGGTGGATTGCAGTGAGAATCCCAAAGCCACAAAAGCCTCCAGCTGTACTCAAGCCTGGCAGGTTCCAGGTCTGAGGCAGAGACTCCATTTACAGCTCTTTGGGCCCTTTTAGTTTAGATCACTTAGATAAGAGTAGAATAAGTCCTCCCATTGCCTGTGGTTTTATCCTTTAGATTTTAAGTATAGAAATCCCTTTCCCACCTTTTAGTCAAACATAATTAAAGCTGTTAAGTCCCTTTAACCTTGTTAGCCTGTTTCTAGACTCTGACCTATTGGAAGCTGAGTGACAGTTCAGTTCAACTGCCATTCCTGTGGAAATCCAGTAAACTCTGGTCTCTCCACCCTGGTCCAGTCTCTCACAAATCCTAGAGTGTGTTCCCACAAACTACTTAGTTTATTTATAATATCCCTGGTGACCCCATTACCTTACATATATTTCCTACACACTGGGGCATGAAGGAAAGTTCTATGAGAGAGGAAGGAAGTTCTTCCATAATATTAAGTTCAAAAGATTAGCAATATTCTCTAAGCAACTGCAACACTGGCTCTTTCATTTACTACCTTTGTAACTTTTGACAAGTCATTTGATCTCTCTAAGCCTCAGTTTCTTCACATGTAAAATTAAAGTGTTTAGCATCATGATGGTTAGTCTGTGCTCTGTTTTTAGTCAGTGAGCCAGTGAGCATTTATTTAGCACCTGTCAGTCACTCTGCTTGAGGCTATGAAGGCAAAAGAGCCTCTACCTTCAAGAAATTCACAATATAATGGGGAGGCCTAGGCATGGAAAAAAAAAAACAAGATACATCCAGGTGATCATCTGTATTAGAAAAAACCTATAGAGTTAAGTTTTGGGGGCCCTCCATCACTAAGCTTGCAAGGCTTTGAAGTGTGGCCCAGTGATGGACTTAATGTCCATCATCTGAGAACAAATCCCGTTAAGTTTGATCACCACAATTATCTCAGCCATAAAGTGAATAATTTTTTTTCTGTCTTTAGCCACTCTCTAAGATCTTCAACTAAGGTGTAACAGGCTGAGATTTTCATCAATGGTGGGCATCTCCACCATAATAAAATTAATTTTTGAGGTAATAAAGAAATGGTATTTGTCTCAAGTCTCCCTTCCCCGGTATCATAAATTATTGCCGCATCGTATATTGAGGGATTTGATGAGCAAATTTATGTCCACTTTGGCTGTAGCCTTCTAATTTTATAGACTTTGATCTATCTTCTTCTTTGTCTCCTCTCTGAAGAGTGGAAAGTCCAATAAAATCAATGACTGATGGGAGTACACCATTCATGATATATGTCCTTCTGTAATATCGTATACTGTGCTATTTGGAAGGCAACTCATAAGACAAGATAAACTGAAAACTACCTGAAAAATATCAAAAGAATGTGCAAACAGACACATCTATATAGTGATAGGCATATTTAGTGGGGCAGCACAGAGTTTTCTTAAGCCCAGTTTCATTAAACATCTTTATTTATGATCTACATAATGGAATATGTGGAAAGCATTTAAAATAAATTTGCAGATGATACTAAATTGGGGAGTGTTCTAAAGAATAAGTAGAGGGAAATAGAAAATATTAATGATTCTACAGAGGTTAGATTGCAAGGTAAAAGAGAAAATAGGATTTAATTTAAAAGAGAAATTTAATAGATTTGAAGAGAAATAAGTTGATCGTTAGAGACTATGTAAGAAAAGAGTGCTGGAAGTAGCCATACAGGAGGAAAAATTCTAGAAGACAAACTGTGGAGCTGAAAGGAGAATTGGGCTGAAAAGAAAAGGGTATCATTTCATCTTTCATACACACACACACACACACACACACACACACACACACACACACACTCCCCTTTCTAAAAATCCTTGATTTGTGTCATCTCTTTAGTCTTTAAATTTAAACAAATTCCAGTTCCTTGAGGTAATCCACAAGTAGCATGCAATTAGAGTTGGCCGTCATCGGTAGACAAACCACCTGAATAGCAAGGGTGCTTTTGGAGTAATGTAGAAATGGAATTGGAACTAAGTATTTCTGTACTTGAGGCAAACTGCATGGGGCAAGCTTCACTTGAAATCTGTTTTGGGGGGTGAGAAATAGAATCTCTGAGATGCTCCTATGAGTCAAGGTTGTTGCTTTTTGGAGAGGAAAATTAAGAGTGTACCCCAGCCTACCTTCAGATTGCTTTCTATTTTAATACTTTCTTCTTGCTAAGCAGGTGTTAAGACCTATTGTCCCTAGATGCCGAAGAATCTCAAGTGGTCTTGATGTCCTCCAGATTCAGTAACTTGGGGCAGAGCCTTGATTACCCTATTGGTCCTAGCTCTGTGCATAAAATCACCCTTGCTTCTTCAGAATGACACCAGTCTCCTATAGCAGTCTCTCACTTTGTTTCTCTCTTTCCAAATGATAGCAATTATGAAACAGTAAAAAAACATCGGCCCTGGGGAGATATGTAAAAGTAGGTAACTGCTATCTCAAATGTAGATTTATTTTGTGTTGCCTTATAATTTCCCCATGGTCGTGTGTATCCCCTGAACTCCTGATCCTGTCGTCGGCTGTTCCTGTGATCTATAGCAGCACCGTGTCATCTGTGTACTCCGAGATCCTATTATAGTGCCATATTTCACTGGAGCCCCAGCTTTCTCATGGCAGGTTACCATTATATATCATCAGAGCTCAGCCAGTAAGAGCAGGAGTCCCAGAGAGGGTTTCGAAAAGCTTGATAGAAAGAAAAAAGTCTATATTTTATGAGGTGAGATGAAGAGATATGGTTCATGGAAGACTTAATTCTTTTTAACGTGAGAAGAACATTCTGCTTAACTAATTCTTCTTCAGCATATGGTGGTTAAAACACAACAGATGATGGTCACTTGGATCCTACTCGTCCCTACTCACTATACCATACAAGATTAAAAAAAGAGCATGTATTTTTTAGCCTCTACTATGGGTAGAGCAACATGCTAGGCCCAGCAGGGTGTGAGAGATACAAAGCTCAGAGAAGAAAGAGTCCTACCATCATAAAGATTACAGTCTAATACACTAGAACAGATAATGATAATATCCAGTGTTGTATGATAAATGCTTATGAAAGTTATGCAATAAAGTATAGCTTGAGGACTGTGGAGCAAGGTCATTACCAACTTGAGAGATCCTAGAAGTTTTCACTTAGAGGTAGTTTTGGAATTGGCCTTTAATGGACAGAGAGAATGAACATAAACTATAGAATATGATTCTGAAGACGTTATCAAATAATGGGTTCAATGCGGTCTTTGATAATTATAAGATTGTAACCGAGGGTACGTCATTTAACTTGTTAGAGCTGCAGGCAGCTATCTTAACGCTGTAAATTATAGCTTGTCCTCTGCTTCCAAAGAAGAGAGATTTGCCTACCACCTTTTTATACAGGTATTAGACACAGTGATGTACTATAAGGCCCTATGGGAGATGGGCTTACGGAACTGGATATAATAATTATGTACAAGCTCTGCCACTAACTTTCACTCAAATATTTATTAAATATTCTAGGCACGGAGGCTGCTTGTACAAAGTCATAGAGGTGGGAAATGGAATGTCATATATAGAGAATAGCAAGCAAGCTGGTTTGGATGAAGGATGAGTGTTTGAAAGAATAATCTGAAACTAACCTGAAAGACTATGTTGAGATCAGATTATAAAGCATTTTAAATGCCAAACAGAGGAGGGTTTTTGTTTTTGTTTTTAAGTTCATCCTAGAGGCAGGCAAGAGCTACTGAGTTTCTTGAGCAAAAGAGCTAAGTTAAAGGTAAGAATATTTATTCTATAGAAACTTTTTTCCTATGCTTCTTTTTACAAAATGTTTTCCTTTCTATTAGCTTTCTTATAAATATTCATTTGGAGCCACCCTAGCCTTGGGTTACCTCAAATGAGAGGCAAAGGGATTTTTCCACATCCCAGGCAGAGTATCCTGGTAGTCCGTTCTCTTGAGTACAAATTGAATGCCTCCATTGCCTTGACCAACTCTGGATAGTAGAATATCTCATTGGCCCCAAGAACAGCAAGTGGAAATCCAAAACAGGAAGAGTCCGGGGCAGTCTGAATGCTGATTCTTGCCACTGGGGCCATTTCTTCAGGATGTAGAACTAAGAAGTGGGAAGTATGAGGGAATGAAGGGGCCAAGCATTTGTTCCCCCAACCATTGCTTTAAGAGGAGCCCTCTAATCCCTTCAGTGAAAATAGTAGAAGTGACCAATAAGGAAAACTTGGGGAAGGGAGGCCTTGATCAGAGACCTTTTGAATTTCATCTATTCTCTACCTGATATCAAGTTATTTGTGTGTATGTGGATTATTGTTCAATTTCCTGCAGGAAGCTATCTATTAGTCTTCTAAGTATCTTAAAAACATTTTTTCCTTCATTTTACTAGGAAAGGCCAACATCTGAATTGAGTTCTTTATGGTCCTGTGAGGTTCATGTTCTTAATTAACTTTTAAACCTATTGCCATTGACACATGAAATGGTTTGTTCATTTGACATTCAACCTGCTGCTTCTGGGCATCCCTTTCCTCTATTGCCCACTGCCTGTCATAGTTTCTTCTTTGTCGGAAATAAAAATAAAGCTGCTAAAATGATATATGTCTTCCCTCGGGGAAAAAAAAAACAAAGAAATGAATCCACCAATGAGGAATGAGAGAGGAAAGAAGAGAAGAACACGCTTCTGGGAGTCAGTTGCAGCAACCAGTGACAAAAGGGTTGAAGAGATGGAGCAGAGAGCACGTGAGAATGATGACTAATGTGCAAAGCTGGAACAGCCATCCAAGTCTGTTTGAGCTTCCAGGTAATTGTCTAAAGCTAAGTACAGAACCCCCCTCTCCCCCCAAAAAAACACTCTTTGATTGTATAAAAATTGGAAGAAAAAATGGAAGGAAAAACATAATATATAGTATATGGTTCAAGATTTCTGTCTGTTGTGCCACCAAATGAGGCATTATTGTGTGTCTGTTAAGTAGAGGAATGGCTAAGAAAGTGGTAAGCCAGCAAAAATATTGGCAGGTATGAATATGTATTTTAAATAATTTGACCCTAACACTGGCTGAACATTTCTCAGAGATCCTAGATATCCTTCTATTCAGACAGACGTCATGTAACGAGTTTTATAATAAATGAGTCCATTTGCAAAGCACATACCTAAAGAAACCCTAATGAGATGGCTTAATGTCACAAACAGCCACCATGGGAGCAGAAGATGAAGGAAAGCCAGCAAAGCCAGTGATTTACTGAAATCTACAAATGGGAGGGAAAAAATGAGGCTTATTGCTTTTGCTCCCATCATTGGTTAATCCTGCTTTTTCTATAGAAATGTGGCAGGCACACATAACAAGAGAGGAACGCACAAAAATATACCTTCTATGAAGATTTCTGAAGCATTTAGATGCAATTAGATAAGTGAGAGGAGAGAGCGACGGGGAGCAGGGAGAAAGGGGTAAGGAGAAGAAAGAGGAACGGGAGAAGTCAGCCTTTGTGAATACAAGCAGTAATTGGTACTTATTATCAAGTCACTTTTATGAAAAACTACCTGTATGACTCCCGAGTAACAAGACCTCGCATTTGGAAAATATTTCATGATCATAATGATGATGATGATGATGTGTCTTTCTGTGCTATTATACATATTTATATGTATTTTGGAGCTGATCAGATGTCTTTAGTGATGAAAGAATATAGTATTTGAAGAAAAATGACTGAGGAGACTATTTTAAAATCTAAGAAAAAATTTTGAGGAAATGTTTTTAAAGAAAAGTAAAAAAAATTCAGTGCACAAAATTCAGTCCCCACCTTCCTTATTGATAAAACAACAGCATTAGGACATGAAAGAGAATTAAAATAGCATATAGGTATTTTAGATATACATATATATGTATGTATAGAGAGACAGGGAGAGTGGTTGGGAGGGAGGAAGGGAGGGGAGAAATTTTATTGGAGTCAAGAGAATTATTCAAACAGTTTAAAGAAGTCATTTATTACAAAACTGAAGATAGGTGAAGATGACCCCTTTAATTATATTTGCCTCAATTGCTCAAGGACAAAGGACTGATTTTCTGGACCTATTTAACATGGCTAATATGAGACCGTTTAGGAAAGAAACAAGTAAGGGGGAAAAAATTCCTTCCCTTTCTTCCTCTCGCCCTCCTTTCCTTGCTTCTTTGCTTCCTTGCTTTCTTCCTTGCTTCCTCCCTCCCTTCCTTCCTATTTTCCTCTCTCCTTCCTAGAGAGTTATCCATTATGACAAAGAAAAAAAAAGGTCAAACATTATCAAGAAAATTTACCAATATGTCAATAAAGTCTGATGAAATATGTGGGTTTTATATCCATAATTCCTCACTTCTATAAAGCTAGAGTAGGAATACAATGGTTACTGCTCTGTACCTGGAGTCAGGTAGAACTGAGTTCCTATCTGGTCACTGACATTTACTAGCTGTATAATCCTGGACAAGTCACTTATTCTCTGGGTGTCTCAGTTTCCTCATCTGTAAAATAGAAATAATAAAAGCACTAAACTCTCTGGTTTGTTGTGAAGATAAAATGCAATAATACATATCAAACACTTTGCAAATCTTAATGCATTATATACATGCTCGCTATTATTATTATTATTTATTATTTTGGCCCAAGCCTTACCATTTGAATTTTTCAACAGTTGGTGTCAGTTGTTTTGCTGTTGTCCTTTTGCCTACATTTTTGTTGTCCTGTGGGTTGTTTTTTTCTAATTCTGCTTCCCTTTGTGTTCACAGAAATCTTCCATGTTTCTCTGTAGTCACCGTTTTAATTGTTTCTAATAAGGTACCGACATTCCATTGCTTTTACATAGTGCTCCATATTTAGCCACTTCCAAATTCCTGGGCATCTACTTCATTTCCATTTCTTTGCAACAACCTACAAGCATTTATTAAAAACCTACTAGGTGCACTTCCCAGCTGTGTGACCCTGGGCAAGTCACTTGACCCCCATTGCCCACCCTTACCACTCTTCCACCTAGGAGCCAATACACAGAAGTTAAGGGTTAAAAAAAAAAACCTACTCGGTGCCAGGAATATTTCTTCATGGTGGGAAAAGAAAGATAAAAAATGAGCAGCCTCTGCCTTCAAGGAGTTTATACTCTATTGGAGGAAACATTGTTAGACTGATGAGAAAACACAAACTGTATGCAAAATGAGCATAGAGTGATTTGAGAGTGGGAAAAGGGGCACTAAAATCTGGAGAGGAATTAGTAAAAGCTTCATGTAGGACATATCATTTCAGGGGAGCCTTGAAGAGAGCTAATGATTCCAAGAAGCAATAGTAAGGAGAGACAGCGTTCTAGGCAGAAATAGCAGCCTATTCAAAGGCGCCGAGACAAACGATGAAATGTTTTGTATGAGGAATGACGAATAAACCGGTTTGTCTGGAGCATAAAGTATGTGAGAGGGAATTCTTGGAAATTAGTCTGGAAAGCTAAGCTAGAACCACATTGTGAATGGTTCAGGGATAGCTTTGAGGACTAGTTAATCCTAGTGAAAAGAGAATACCACTGAGCCCTCATGAGGTCATAGATCCTGAGACTGAGGGTTGAAATGGACTTCAGAGATGATTTAGCCCAATGTGCTCATGTTACATAAATGTTACACACATGAGGAAACCAAAGCCCAGTGAAGTCAAATGATTCATCCAAGGATACAAAGGTAGTAAGTGGCTGAGCCATAATTTGAACTTAGACCATCTGATTCCCAACGAAGCACTCTCTATGAGACTGCGCTGCCTTTCCTGTGGGGTGACATGTTTAGATTTGGGCTTTAGGAACTTCAGTTGGGCAGCTAAATACTTCATTCTAGCAATTTGTTCAAGGGTGAGGAAGTTTCTTCTGTGTGCTAATAAGGAGGTATGAGAAGGTATGAAGGATGATCTGGCATTTTCTAACGTATGGAGCTGCCCACTTGGGAACTCATTCCACTGGGCAGATCACGGCTTTTCAGTGACTTAATGAGTGAGGCCAAAAGAGCTGTTAAATAAAGCTCAATTGACACAAATAGAAAAAAAGTCGGACTTGGGCTTTGGACCCAGGTCTTCCTGACTCTAAGCTTAGCGGTGCTCACTATGTCATACTACCTCTTCAATAAGTAATATAGATATTATGGATATAAAAATACATAATTATTGAGTAGTTCCAACAATCTTAGTTTATCTCTGTGCCATGAGTTTTTACAGTAAGACACCAAATATACCAAGATACCAAATAAAATGGTATATTGGCAAAAACAAAGCTGATTATTCTTTGATTTGGGTTCTGATTTACTTTTCTCCTAAATAACAAACATTTCCCAGTTTTGGATGGCAAACTACGTTATTCTTGAAACTGTGTTGGCATAATGTAATCAGTGATGGTCTGATCCTTCATTTCTGTAGAGTCAGAGTCATGGCTGATTATGGGATAACTCTGGAGGATCATAGAGTCACAGAATTTTAGAGGTAGAAGGGAACCCACAGCCATCTAGTTGCAGGTGCACCTGCCCAAGAATCCCCTCAACAATATCCCTAACATATGGTCATTCAGTCTTGGCTTAAAGACTTCTGCTTAGATGGAAACTACTAGCACCAGAGTTCTACTTCAGGAGTGTTTAAATTGCTAGGAAGTTTTTTCCTGCCATCAAGTCTTAATTTGCATGTTTGGAATTGGTACTCAATGCTCCTAGTTCTGCCCTCTGGGGCCAAATAGAACTGTCTGATTCGTCTTCTTCCAATTAGAACCTTTCAGGTAGTTGAAGATAGCTATCATGTCTTCATCCTCTTACTCCCTAACCCCCTTCTTCTCTCGTGCGAGGTTGATCTGATGGGGTCATTCATGTAGCTGAAATAATTGGGCCACTATTGCTTGGGGATATTTTTTTCCCAGCACACTGTCTTGAAAGTCTTAGAAAAGTTCTCAAGCTTTCAAGAAGTTTGCTCAGCACAGATGTGAGTGGTTATCACTGCTGGGCAACCTCAGAGCTAGAAATGGCACTAGCTGTCCTGGCTTCAAAGCCAGCATCTACTTTTCTGTGATCAGTGTACCCTACCTGCTACTTTGAAAAGCATTTCTGGACAAACATTCTTTTGTTTTCAACCTTAGCTCATGTGCTTTCAGTGCTCTCATATCAAATATATATATTTTAAAGGTACCTCTGCTTTATTTGGCCTGCTATTTATTTAGAGACCCAGTGTCCTGGGAACGAAGGGTCCAAAGAGATATTGCTTCTTTCCAAAAATGACATTTCTGTTCTCAAGACTCTAAGAGAAGATGCATACTTCGAACATTAGCTCGAGAGAAATCCAGGAAACAAAGTACCTAATATGCCAAATTCCCCTTCATGTAGAAAAGCTTCCCTGTCTGGAATGCCAGCCCACCTCACCTCTACTCCAAAAAATCTCCAGTTTCTTTCAAAGCACCTCAGGTACCCTCTCCCTTCCTACTCTCCTTCTCCCTACCTTATCATTAGCATTCGCATCTTCTTGAAATCAATTTGTCTTACTTTGTACATACTCTATATTTATTTGCTTATCTACATGTTATAACCCTCTGGTAGGATGGAAACTCCTTGAAGGCAAGAACTATTTCATTTTTGATTTTGTTTTCCCAGCACCTAGCGCCAGTCAATATTTGTTGAAATGAATGGAAATCGGTTAATTTGTATGTAGCATATAAATTCTGATTCTGAGGGCATTCGTGGCAGAAATCTTATAAAGTAAAAAGTTCCTTTTGGTTTTAACACAATGAAGTGTGATCTTTAATTCAATCACAGCTAATTGACTTGTGTTTCAAGGAGGGAGAAAAGATAATTTAATGTTCTTAGCTAATTTCATTTTTTGTTTCTCTGTGTCTTCTTGATCTATTCTCTAATCTTCTTTTATCCTGTAATGCCAACAAGCTTTTTTTTTTTGACCGAACTGCAAATAAATAAATGAATGAATGAATAAATAAGTAAATAAATGAAAGAGGAGGAAGAAAGGAAACAACCACTGCCAATAATAAATGAGACTTACCATAGGTCATTACTCTTGTTCATAGTTTCTAAATTGGAAAAGTGCTTTCTAACTTTGCTTGCCTGAGTGTGTATTATTTAATTTTCATGTCTCCATTTATGACCCTTGATCTTATTATTTGTCATGGGGATGAAAACAGTAATTCTAGTTTATGTGATTTGTCCTGCTTAACATTCCAATCGCAGTCTTTCCCTGTTGTTTTTGGTGATAGAAGGCAATTGCCAAAGTGCTGTTCTGATTACTGAATTCCCCACACTTCAACATATCGGATCAATCAAAGTGACAAATAGGAACATGAAAATTACAATGCTGATTATGCTTACAGTTATGCAAAGGGAAAGATACATTTTTGACAGTATAAGTTAGCTAAGATATAATGGGATGGTTTTTTCATTGCCAATCTGTTGTTCAGTTGATACAGAGAACTAGGCAAAAATCAACAGATTGGAGAAAGAAAAATACCATCACCTGTTTGATGCCCTTATCCAGAAATTCCAGTAGAGTTTTCAGATAGAGGATTTTGTTGTTTCTTTAGATATGATTTTACTGACAGTTAAGAATTATGTTCATCACTTTCCCAGATACCAAATTGATCACCTAAACCTACAGTTTGGACCATGCCCAAAGCTTCACTGGCTTTCTCTAACTTCTCCGATAAAGTACGACATGTACTATTTGGCGTTGGAAAGTCTTCCCAGTCTGTCTCTAGCCCCCCTTTCCCAGTTGATTACCTTTCCTTGTACATTCATCATTCTAGAAAAAAAACAACAGCCTCTGTTTTTCTTCATATGCGACATATCGTCCCCCATTCATGCTTTTTTCCTTGAGTGCTTCCCTTCTCCTTTCTAATTCCTGTAATTGTTATTCAGTCATGTCTGACTTTCTGTGACCCAATTTGGAGTTTTCTTGGTAGACTTTCTTGTGTGGTTTGGCCTTTCCTTCTCTGGCTCATTTTACATATGAGGATCTGAGGCAAACAGGGTTAAGTGACTTGTCCAGGGTCACACAATTAGTAAGTGTCTGAGGGCAAATATAAACTTGGGAAGATGAGTCTTCCTGGCTCTAGGCTCAGAGCACTTTATCTACTGCACCACCTAGCTGCCTCAATTCCTGTAATTATTAGCTGCCTTTTAGGCATAGCTCACGTGTCACATTCTGCAAGGCTTTCCCCATTCACTTAGCTATCCTTTTTCATCCTGCCTCACTCTCCGCCACTATTTTGTATCTACTCTGTATACATACTGTGTTTACTTATACATACACATATTGCCGCTACCACTAATGCTTCCCCCTTCCCAAATTGGAATCTCCTAGAAGGCAAAAGCCATTTCTTTTTGTCCAGCACTGGACACTGTAGAGTAGGTCCTTAATAAATAATGCTTATTCATTTGAATTGAATTAGCTTTTGTGAAGATCCTGACAAAAGCAACTTTCCCCACATCTATTAAAAGAATAGAAAGGGAGTGTCATGTAGTGAATAGAGACCTGGGTCCAAACCTTGCCTTGAGCATATGATTAATTGTCTTAGCATCTCAGTATCCTAGGCAGCTCTCTAAGATGGAAAGTTGCAGAATGCTTGCTGACATTGACTGCACACTGTAATAGTAAATCTGAACTAAGTAAATAAGCTATACGGGAAGGAAATTCATGAAAGGTTGTTGTTGTTGTTGTTTTTTTTAATTTCTTACCATATGATCAATGTCTAGAATGAAAGTGATTAATTGTAGATGGAAGGTACTAGGGAAGGAATCAGAAGAACTGGGTTCTAGTCTGGGCCAGGAGTTTGCTAGAGAAACTTGGACAAGCAATCTTCCTCACTGGGTATTAGTTTTCTTATCTGTAAAATGATGTTTACCTCACATTTGTAAAGATGGGCCACAGAATTAGGCTTAGCTAACGATCAGTGTTCTCATTGTTGTGGAGACCCTGTCCAATCGGAAGTATCACAAGTATTTCCATTTTCCCATAAATCTATGATAGAAAATCGTCCTAGTGCTTTGGAATCCTTTGCCAATATTTTCTAATGTTCTCAGGTGCTAGTACAATGCTCAGGCTGTCTCCTTGTTATTCGTTGCTCTTAATTCGAATGTGGCCTCCTTTTCTGGAGGAATATTTCCTGCATGCTTTACTTAGGACATTTTTTGAGAGCAAATCATTGTGCTGACTAAAGGATGCAGCCTATGGATATCCACCTGACAACTCTCCACTGTGTTGTTTACCTTTTGCATTTCTCAAATCGAGCTTTTCTGACATACATCATAGACCTTTTTAATCATCTGATAAAACCAGTGGATTCCTTCTCGGATGAACACAATTATGTTGCCTACATTCATAATTGAAGGAAATTCTAGATTTCATTTAGAGAAGTTAGTGAAAACAAATATATAATTGTTTTCCCCATCCATATTCATGGACTTTATGAAATCTATCCATGCACTCATAGGCTAAGAGCCTGTGCCTCCAAGATCATGGTGATCTATCATTTATAGTTCTGTGACATCACTGGAAGAATAGTAGGCATTACAGACAAACAGGGCAATTTTGAAAGTTACATGTTGAATACATAATGTACTTAAAAGGAAAAGCAAGCCATACTTAACAGAGAATCTGAGTTTCCGGCACAATTCTGTTTTTCTGTTCTCATATGAAAGTGCCTTTTTTCTTGGATGTTAAACTCAGAAAGAAATGTTAAACATTGCTACAAAGTGGTGTGTGTGTGTGTGTGTGTGTGTGTGTGTGTGTGTGTGTGTGAGAGAGAGAGAGAGAGAGAGAGAGAGAGAGAGAGAGAGAGAGAGACTAGGATAGCTTGAGATAGTTGAAAACACTATTATTTCCCAAAGAGCAAATAGGACTCCACCATTCTCATCATTTCTTAGTCAGCTCATTGTCCATTTGTAAGGTCTCTTCATGAGCTGAGCAATTTAGGACTAAGTTAGTGGACTGCCCATCTAACTTCATGGCTTCTTAACACGATGGGTGTTCATCACTGACATAAAATAGCTCTTGAGTTGAATTGTGAGGGTGATACAAATATAAGGTCATGATCAGGTTATTTTATTGTTTACAGCACAAACGTTGTCAGGACATACTATTGTGAATGAGGGTACATCAGTGATTTCTCAGAGCCTTCTAGAATGGTAAGTATTCATGGCAAAATAGGATGTCCAGCAGTATGGACCTGGAGTCACCCTTCTCACACACCCAGAGATATGCAAAGAGAAGGGGAAACGCAGCTGTCATGGGTTCAATGCAAATGAGGAAGGTGGACTGAGGAGCCACTTTATGGATATGCCTTCCAACCTGGCAGAATATTTAGTTGGAGGAAGAAACTGAGTAGCCTTGTGGTCAGCCACCAGAGAGGGACTCATCTCTTCTTAGTCAAGATGGCAGAAAACAAGGGAGAAGAAAAGGCAGTTTCACTAATGACAAACTGAAAAGGAACTTCTGTACATGTCTGAAATCTATACAGACTAGTGTTTTTATAGTTCTCATTTCACCAACTCTCCCTGCCAACTCCTCTTCCAAGCACATCCTGGTCTAGGTTATATGTGTGAGAAGGGAATTTGTATTTCTATTTGATCAATCAGAGATTTAGACTTCCCTTCTATTAGTTTTGAATTTGAGTCAATCAGCAACCAGGGAATTGATCCCACAGGCATTGCCCCCCAAGAAGCTTGGTGTGTGTGTATGTGTGTGTGTGATTTTCTGAGGTTGAAATTCAAAGACAGACACTGAGTTGTTAGGCTCTGGATTATTAGACTAGGAAATTCTTCACCCCCTTTCTATATTTCTTTCTTATTTTCTTTTTCTTATTAATAAATCTAGCTATTAACATTCTTGTGACTTAAGGGTTAATTACAATTTTTGGCGACCACCCATTCTAGCCATTACATATGATTGAAACACAGTAAAGGTAAAGTCTCTAAAACTCTTCTCTGCATCCTATAGATTTTAGAACAAAATCACAAGGAAGTTTTGAGAGATTTGACATTTGAGTGCTTAATATGTCTAATATGTTTGCTTCAGACAAACCTCTATAATGAATCTTTCCTTTGAGATTAAAGAGTAAATCCTAAGAGCTTTTTTATCTTTAAATACCTTACCTTGATTCCTGCAAGATTTTTGTTTCTTTTGTTCATTTCCTTTTCACATTAAGACTACCAGTTGCAGAGACCACAAATGTTCTGGGGGCAAACTGGACTAGGAAAGGTTAAAGAAAGACCTAATTAAAATAAACAAAATCAGGTATTACACACATTATATCAAGCCAATAAATACATTTCTCATCAGAATGATTCAATAGGAGATAAAGGAAGACCAGTTGAAAAAAGATATAGTGAGTCCAGAAATCCTCCTCCATGCTTTAGATCCTAAGCACTAAGTTTCCTGTCCAAATCTAATAGGGGAGGGAGAAAACTTGTTGAAGCCAAAATTCTAGAGTGATTGGGGAGAGGGAAATAGCGTGACACCCTAGGGTGAAGGAAATGGATGGCTAAAAGCCAATTATTTTTCTTTTTCATGAGATGCCCTCCTGAATGCCTTTTTTTGGAAACACAGAGACAGGTACACAAATACGGACTACAGATGAAGACATAAACACACAGACAAGGCACAGATCCACACACCCAAACACAAAAATAATATACTAACACAGAGACAGAGCCAGAAACAGGTACATAGGTAGTTAGACATACAGATGCAGACATAAACACAGAGACAAGATGTAGATCCACACACATGCAAAAACAAAGACATAGAGTAACAGAGAGAGACAGAAACAGATTCACAGAAAGATAAATATGAGGAGAGAACGACACAGAACACACATATACCCAAAGGCACATAAAAACAGAGAGACACAAAGATGGGTACAAAGAAAGACAGATAGACACACAGATTGGTATATAAACAGTCAAGAAACAGATACACAAACACAAAGACATACTAATAGAGAGAGAAGCCCTGACAGATACAGAGACAGAAACACACAGACAGGTTACAGACACAGACACAGACACACACAGACACACACACACACACACACACACACACACACACACTCTTTAAGACACATACCAACAGAAAGAGACAGTCATAGATAGACACACAGATAAAACACAGGTACCAAGAGAAAACACTCTTACCCAGAGAGGCAGAGACAGAGGACTGTGACATTCTAAATTTGTTTAAACCCTTACCTTCCATCACAGAATCAATACTATGTATTGGTCGTAAGGCAGAAGAGTGGTAAGGGTAGGCAATGGGGGTTAAGGGACTCTCTGAAGGTCACACAGCTTGGAAGTATCTGAGGTCAGATTTGAACCTAGGACCTCCCGTTTCTAGGCCTGGTTCTCAATCCACTGAGCAACCCAGCTGCCCTCTCTAAATTATTTCCTGAGGCTAGTGAAAGACAAGGAGCCTTGAGCCCAGGCTGTGTTTTCTAGGCTGCTGTGAAGCAGCAGAGAGTGAATGCTAATGTGAATGCTAATGCTAGCAAGTAGCTGTAAAATTGATGGGTTCTGCCCCCTGCACCTTGCAGCCATCCAAGTCAGCATACACTTTGTGCCCTTGACTACAGAAAGGTGAGCCAGTCTCTCCACCCACACCTGAATCTATGTCTGCAGTGCACCTAGCATCGGGGATGGTGGGTTTTATTTTTTCATTGATGTTTGTTTTTATATTGCCTTCATCTCCTTATATAGCCTCACTGTTTCCACATTTAGGAAGCCATCCCTTGTAACAAAGAAGAAGAAAAGCAAGAGGAAAAAGACACTTGGGTAGCGGTCCACAGAGTATATTGTAGCAATCGGTCCCCACATTTGTGATGAGGAGAGGAAGGTGTATTTTCTCCTTTTCAAATATGTCCAAGCATTATTGTACAACGGTCATACAGAGTGCACTTTCATTTTGCTCAGTTAATGAGCAGTTGTTGTGTCAGGTGATGTCCTCAGTGCTGTGGATACCAAGACCAAAATGCCTGTCCTCCAGGTACTTAAACTCTAGCAGAGGAGGCAACATTCATGGTACATATAAAGCATATACAGAGTAATCTTAGACAGAAGACAATAGCAGCCTGTGGCCCCAGAAAGGCTGCCTGCTGAAAGGGACACTGGAGATGAGCCTTGAAGGAAACCAAGGACTCCAAGAGGAGGAGTGAGGTTAGAGAGCATCTCAGGAATGTAGGACAGTCAGGAAAAAGGCATGGAGGTTAGAGGTGGAACATTGTCTCTGAAGAACAAGATGTAGGCTAGTATATCTGGGCCCAAATCATTGGAAGTGGGTAGAATGGATAAAAAGACTGACGAATTTGAAAGGGGATCAATTGTTGAGAATTCTAAATTCTAAAGAGTATGTATTTGATCCTGGAGATATTAGGGAGCCACTGGAATTTACTGAGTATAGGCGGGGCACTGACATCATCAGACCACTACTTTAGGAAAGCCATCTTGATGTCTAGGTGGAGGATGGATTGGAGTGGGGGAGAGAATGGAGATAGAGACTAATTAGAAGGCCACTGTCCTATTTCTGATGCTGGGTGATGAATGCATGAAATAGCCTGGTGCCTTTGTAAGTAGAGAGAAGAGAGAGATGTGGAGATAGAAACACAAGATTTGGCAGCTAACTGGATATGTGGGGTACAAGAGAGTGAAGACATGATCAGTCTAGGGAAATGGAAGGAAGGATGCTGGTGCCTTTAACAGAAGTGGGCATGTTGGGAAGGGAAGTGGGTTTGGGGTGTGTGTGTTCTATTTTCTACATATTCGGTGTCAGATTCCTATGGCACAAAAACAAGTTGGAAATGTCCAGTAGAGGGGTGATGATGTAGGACTAGAGCTCCAGAGAGAAAATCAGCTGGAGAGAAAAATCTGGGAGTCAATTCTATAAAGATGACAATGAAGTTCATGGGAACTGATTAGGTGTTCATAGCAGAGAGTGTGGAGAGAATTGTCACCATTGGTCCTGTAAGTTCTTGAGGCCCGAGCTTCCTGTCTGGCTAACTCAGGGATACTCTTTTCCTTAAAATCTCACTGACCCGGTAGGTGTCTTTCAGACCAACACCCTGATGAAGCTTATGCAGGAACTCCACCTTTCCAACTCAATCTGCTCCATTTTCTTCTCTGTTTGCTTTTCATCTTTCTGGTCTTGAGCTGAGATCAGACATTGGAGGGCCAGTGTCACTTCTGAGTTAATATAGCAAACAACTACATGAAACACTTTCAGTGTTGCTTAGAGTCCTTAGCGTAATACGTGGGGATACACTTAGGGCGTCTTCAACTGGTTGCCATGCTGGGGACAGAAATTTTACCTCAAAATCACCTTCCGCTCTCAATGTTAGAGTGATAAAACAGATAATTCATTAGACAAATACCACTCCTTAATGCAGCAGGTGGCATTATTACTGAAAATAAAATGGGGGTCAAAAATAGCACCAAGCTTCACAAGCTGTGATGTATTCCTTATAATTGATTCAAAACATAAATTAACAGCCCAACTTCCTTGAATATACTGTAATCTGTTAATTCAGCCTTCTGTTCAGAGAAGAAAGTGGCAGCTTCTCTTTATTGTGCAAATCAGTTGTAGGAGATGGACTAAATAATTGGTACTCTAAAATTTGAGGGCGATTTGTGCATGTCTGTATCCCACAAGTTTTTAGAGTTTCAGCATGGCATAGTGGATAGAGGGCTTCCTTGGGAGGCTGGAAGAGCTGGATTAAAAGCTGTCTCTGACACCTAGTAGCCCTGAGACCCTGGGCAAGCCACTTAAGCTTTCTGAGCCTCAGTTTCCTCAACTGTAAAATGGGAGAAATTGTAACTGTTGCACCTACTTCACAGGGCTGGGAGAGGCTCTGATGAGATGCTCTAAATAAACTACCACTTGCCCAAATTTAATGGCTCTTTAAATCATCATTCATATTTTATTCTGTGCCTGTTAATCATTTCTTATTTCTCCTTTATAGAGCTGGCTTGATCTATTTTCAATTTGAAAGTTCTTTCCCCATTAGACTGGAAGCTCCTCGAGGGCAGGGACTCTCTCGTGCCATTTTTTTTTGTATTCCCAGCACTTAGTATAGTGCCTGGCTTATAGAAGCTGCTTAAAAAATGGTGGCTAATTTGTCAAACTGAAGCTCTTGAACAATTTCCTTCTGTTCATCATGTGTTATTCAGTATTTACTACCTGAATCATTCAGTAAATATCTATTTGTCTACTATGTGCCAGGCACTATGCTTGGCAAGGCCACCTGCTAATTTTAGGGGACATGAAGTTCAAAGAGCTTACAGTTTCCTACTAGAAACAACACATAGAAGCATGCAGGACACTCAATGGCAACTAATTGGAATGATAGATGATATAGTAGCTTGGGGGTGGAGTGGAGGTGGGGCTGGGAATCAGGAAAAGCTTTGTACAGAGGGGGCATGTGAGTTGGCCTTGAAGAGAGTGAGAGATTACAAGTAGGGATGAGTGTGGAAGAAGAGTTTGTGCAAATGTGTGGAGTGAGGCCACAGAGTGCTATCCAGGGAAGCCGCAGGGACGCCAGTTGAAGTGTGGGGTTCTTGATGAGGAATTGTGGGGAATAGGCTTGAAAAGAGAGGCTGTAATCAGGTTATGAAGTACTTTAAATGCCAGATAAGGGAGTTTGCATTTTATCCCGGCAACTCATAGGAAGCCACTGCAACTACTTAAGCAGGGGAGTGATGTGGTCAAAACTATGCTTTAGAGCAGCGGTTCCCAAACTTTTTTGGCCTCCCGGCCCCTTTCCAGAAAAAATATTACTTAACCCCCCGGAAATTATTTTTTTAATTGTAATAGCAATTAAAAGGAAAGAAATGCACCTGTGGCCATCACCGCCTCCCTGGATCACTGCAGCACCCACCAGGGGACAATGGTGCCCACTTTGGGAATCACTGCTTTAGAGCATTTCCAGATCAATGAAAGGTCATTTTTGTACAAGGCAGGCAAGCTTCCATTTCTCCCAGAAAAGATCTGGCTAAATTAGAACCTAGGACCAAATCTCAAAATCTGTGATTTAATAAGTATCTCCCCATTATGCTTATCCCTCCCAGCCACGTCTAGGACCAAGAACAATTGGTGGATACTGCAAAGAGGTCATCTGAAGCTTTATAATCAGAAAAAAAAAACTTCCTAACTCCTGGAAAAGTCCAAAAGTGGGATGAACTCCCTAGAAAGGGGGTGGGGAGAGTTCCTTCTCTCTAGAGGTGTTGGAGGAAAGTCTGGATAGCCCCTTTTTTGGAGATTTTTGTTCAGATACAGACTAGGTTGCCTCATGGGTCCTTATGGCTCTGAGGTTCTGTGATTTATAATTCCTGCTCTTAAAGGACTCAATAAGGAGCATGACTACCCCAGGTAAGAAATAGCGGCAAAGGACACAGCCCTGTCAATAATCCTCAGGTGTCACTTAAAATATACTCCTCCTTCACAGCCTTATTATAATGCATGTTTTTATTTTTTATTTTTTTTTGGTTTTTACTTTATTATAATGGTGTTTGGACAGGGTGTGTCCTTGTGTTATTAAAGCCTCTTCTGGTCCATCGGGTCTCAAGGTCTGGCAGTTTCTCCCAAACCTGAAAAGATTCACATGGAGATCTAATGACAGTGGCCCAGAATGACTGTTTCCCAAGGACTTGTCTAACAATGCTGAGAGATCCAGTACCAACTTGGCCATAGAGTGCTAAATGTGATAATAATATCTGTAAAGCACTTAGCACAGTTCCTAACACATAGTAGGTGCTTAATAAGTATTCCCTTCTCTTGTTCCCAATGCAGCTTTCAAAGAACATCCATTGAGTTGTAGAGGAATTGAGAACTATGTGGATAGAGTTGGTTCCACACTGAGAAAATTGCGCACCTTAGAGGTATTGATCTCTTTTGAATTATCAAAACATCAAGGCACAATTTGGGTCCATACAGGGGCAATCATCTCTGCACTTTGGACTATAGCTGTGCCCCACCCACCTCACCCAACTCCTGTGTTCTCTTTTCTTTTTAATCTTTCCAAACCCCATGGATCTGGGTAGATGTAAAAAAAAATGCAGAAACTCACTTCTCTCTGAGTATTTTCATATATGCTAGCCACATTATCTAATTTTAAATGAATGAGCACAATGCATCTGATTAAAAGTTAACTTTTATCCTAGAGAAATAGACATCATCATCATCATCATCATTATCATGATGATGATGATGATGATGATTATTATTATTATTTTCAATCGTAGCTCCCTAAGCTTCTCATTGGCAACAAGGCCAGAGACCCGGTTGGTTGAGCAGCAGAACCCCACAGACTAGACTAGATCATTCTTTCACTCATCTATTCAATATGCGTTTATTATGTGCCAGACACAGAACTAGATGACAAAAAAGAAAACAACTTCTGCCTTCAAGAAGCCTACTCTTGAGGCCCTTATGATCCCATAAAATGCCTTTTTCAAAATCAAAAGGCAGCTCCATAGGGAAGGCCCTGGCAGTAGGTAAGGAGAAGTCCAATTAGGGGGAAGTTGGCCTGGGATTAAAGAGGTGATGATTGCTTACTGGGATTAGGAAGGTTTGATATCATAGTCTAAGGGCTGTAGCACTACTAAAAGAGAGATGAGCTATGATTCTACAAATGTGACACACTCTGTAGAATGCTTTGAAAATCCTGAAACCCTTTGTAAATGCCAGTTATTTTAATAATCATTCTTATTTCCGTATCTAGGGGCCTACTAACTCCAGAGCCTAGAGATGGGCAAATAATTGAGAGCTGACATCAAGAGTACAATAGTGGGAGTGGAACAAATGTGAAGGGCAAGAAATCTAGCACATTGCCTCTACTTACCCCCAGACTGTCTTAGTAATAGTTCTTTCTAAACCCCGAGCTCTGAATGTAACATTTTCCATTGATGGGTGAAGCTATCTTTTTCTCCAAGAATGCTACTTTTTGAAAATGGGTGGACAAATTCATTTAGTTTTTAAACCGTTATGTTTGCAGGTGTTGATTGGTGATAGTAATACTCTCTCAAATGTACAGAATCACAGGTTCTTTAACCTAGAAAAGACCAAGGACTTAAGAAATCATTTCATTAACTTTGTAAGTGAGTAGGAAAGGTTCATATAGCAGTCCTGACAAGTGGTCATCCAGATTTTGTTTGAAGGCCTTCAATGAAGGGTAGCTTGCTTTCTACTCTGAAGTAGCCCATTCCACTTTGGGATAGCTAGAGACATGAATGAAATATTTTGCCACATTGTACTCCTCCCACCCTGCCCACACACACATTGTTCCTGGTTCTGCTGGCAAGGGCCAAGGAGAACAAGCTGAATTCCTCTTTTAGGTAATGACTCTTCAAAATGCCCTCCCTCATACCCTAGTCTTCTCTTCTCTAGACCATTTCCTTCTACTACTCCTTCCGTGATATGAACTTTAGGCCCTTCACCATCCTGGTTGCCTTTCTTTGGATATTCTCCAACTCATCAGTGTCCTTTCTAAAACATGGCGCCAAGGATGAACCTAGCAACCTCTCTGGTTTACTTTAAGATGCAACTAAAATCACATCTTCTATAGAAAGCCTTCCTCGACCCCACTCAGTTCCAGTGCTTTTCCTCTTTTAAATATTTTCTGTTATCCTGTCAATAGTTTGCTTTGTATACATTTGTTTGCGTGTTGTCTTCTCCATTAGATTGCAAGTTCCTTAAGATTATTGCCTTTTGCCTATTATATCACCAGCATTCAGCACAGTGACTGGTGCATAGTCAGCATTTAATAATAGCTTAGTGACTGAATGAAGGAATGAATGGCATTAGATTTCTTTCTTTGGCTAGAAAAATGCATACGTTTCACCTTGTACTGTCCTTATGCTGACATAAAGTGGAGAGAAAGGGTTTTCCAGTGCAGCTGCCTTTGGAATACATGCCACCTATTGGGGCAGGACTGTAAAACTTAATGAGTTATGGAAGGAAAATCACAGTCACCTCTGTTGACCAGGTGTTTCATCTTGACATCTGGGCAAGCAAGGAACTCACCATCCTGAATGGTGCGAGATGAAGCACAGTACACAAAGACCACCATGGATTATGTCCAGCACATTCATTTAGAATGGAAGGTATGACACTTTTCAAGTATTTAACTCTGAGCTCCCACATTAGCTCCAGGATATTAAAATCGATGTGTTCTCCATGGTGAGTTGGCCAAGGAACTGTGTGACAGGGAAATTATAAATGTTGTCCATTTCCCAATAGATAGATACCTCATGAGCACTTAATGTATGGTCCTAATAGGTGGCAAGGAAATAGTGAAAAACCCCAACAATATGTGTGGCCAGCTATTAATTTCTTAATGAAGGGGCTACATTTAATTACACAATGGCCTTCCTAATCTCTCTCCACCCCGGGTTGTTTTGACAGTTTAAAAAGAAAGGCACCATTATGAAAGGGTAATAATTTTTCAAAGAAATGTTCTCCCCTAATATAGAGATCAGGACTCTGCCACTCAAAGCCCAGAACCATAGAGTCCTCTGGTGGCAGGACTGGAAGAGCCTTCAGAGACAAAGAAGGAGAATGAGGCCTTGAGAAGAAAACAGACATTCCCAGGATTATGCAATGCAAGAGGGCAGCCATATTGATCTTGCATCTTCTCTAGGCTTTCTTTCCTCCTGGACTCTTGGTTTCATCCTCTCCAATTTTCCTCTCCCAGCTTTCTTCCTCAATGCTTCCTTTTTCTTTTCCCTTTATATCTTCTGACATCTGGTTTCTTTTGTGACTGCCTCTTGGCTTTCTCAACTTCCTCTTCCAGTTTTCTTTGGACCCTGGACCCTCATCACATTATAGATTTACAGGCCACAGAGACTTTAAAATTCACCTGGTGGATCCACAGTTTACAAAAGAGGAAACAGAAGCACACAGGGAGAAGTGATGGACTTTACCTAAGCCCAGACAAGTTGTAAATGTCAGGGTTGAGATTGAAGTCCAGAGCCCTCGACTCCCAAAGCTGGGCTTGTGTTGCTGTCCCACAGTGCCTCACCTCTTGCAGCTCCTTTCAGGCCATCTCAGTCTTGAACAGCCAAGAAGCAGGCCTTAAGCCCCTGGCTATGACCCATTCCCCAGTCTAGTTCCTCCTCTGGGATTCAGCCAACCTAGACACCGGACTACTAAATCCCTGCCAACCTGCAGGCCATTCATTAAGAAGCATGGAAAAGAGACAAACCTGTAGAAAATGAAATCAAATGTCAAATGATCCTCTCCCCTCCCTTCCCTTCCCTTCCCTTCCCTTCCCTTCCCTTCCCTTCCCTTTCTTTCCCCTTCCTTTTCTTTTTTCTTTTCAAATCTAAATCACAAAACAATAACTGTGGCTTACAGGAGAGTTTCTCAAGTTCATTTGCCTCTAGTGTAGCTTATTTGGTGGGAAGGAGAGAAAATGTGTAGCATTTGTATTTCTTTTGTTTATACTTTGTATTTACTTAATTGTGAACTTGTTCCTCTCTCAGGCTTGCCCCCGCCACCCCCAGCCCAGAACAGAATGTTGACTTCTTGGCATGGACTATTATTCTATCTATCCCTAGCCTCTCCATAGCAGCTGGTACACAGCAAATACTTACTGAAGACATGCTGAATGAATGAATACAGACTTTGAAATTCAGTCCTATAAAGAAAAAATGCCTGAGAGTTGCTACTTTCTCACAAGTCCCTCCTTTGCCCATTGCCTGAGAGCAGCAGTTCCCAGAACAGTTAGGAAAATGCTGAGCTCTGTTCCTTACACATTCACAGGATCCTAGCTCTTGCACCGGGGCCCAGAACTTCCGAGTCCACCTGACCCAATACTGTCCTTTTCAAGAAGAGGAAACTGAGGCACAGATAGGTTTTTCTTTGTTTTTTTTTTGTTGTTTTGTTTTTGTTTTTTTACTTTGCTCCAGTTACACAGGTCAGAAGTGTCAGAGGTGGGATCCCAAGTCAGGTCTTCTGGCTCCCATCCAGGTTCTTTCCAAGGCCCCGTGCTTCAGATTCTTCTTGAGGCAGGTTAGCAGCTCATATGCAGGACATGCACTGTGGAGGCAGGGCTCATTTTTCATTTGCCTTTACAAGTGCCAGTGAATTTTGCCAGTAAATATAGGAGATTTGTCATGTTTTGGAAGATGGGCCAGACTTTCCTGAAGACAGCACACTTGGAGCTTAATTGTGTGTAAATTAAGTCTTCATTGTTCACCTGACCTAGATGATGCACAGGGTAAGCCATTGGAGAAGTGTGCTGAATTGAATAATTGATACAATTTGGCACATATTAGCTCTGAGAGAACATTTCAAATATAGAAATCTTAATTGGATAATATTTCACATGTAATTATAGAAGTTGGACTTGTTTATTACAAGGTGTTTGTATCCTCAGTTAAGATGATTTCAGGAAAATCAGGAATGATCTCGGTGATTACTAATCCAGCATCTGATTTGCATGCCCTCTTTCCACCAAAACAAGAGCTTTCATGATACGAATAAGAATAATAGTGAGCCCCTACATAGTGTCTTTAAGGTTGGCAAAGCACTTTACAAACCTTTTCTCTTTTCCTCTTGAATGTGGTTATTGGTACCCAGGTTTATCTCCATTTTATAGATTGGGGTGGAAAAGAAAAACAATGCTAAGAGATGTTGATGGAGATGCGAGAGAGGATGCATTACGGACATCATTGTCTCACAGGGGCCTGTCTGGCTGAAATTACTGATTCCTTGCCCTTTGTTACTTCTTTGATGCTTCTTTTTCAGGGAACATTTGGTATCTTCGATTCAATTGCATCCACTCTGAATATGGATCATCAGTGGCCAGCGCCATTTGTTACTGTGATTATACCTTTAATGTGTAAGATGAATACACAGTGTAATAGATATTTCACAATTATAAGATGATATTGTTTGGAGGAAAGGAGAAAGGAAGGATAACTAGGAGATAGTTTCTCTGAAAAAAAGATCTTGGCATTTTTAGTGGACCACAAGCTCATCATGAGTCAGTATTATGATAGGACAATCCAAAAACCAAATATGATCTTGAGCTATACTAAGAGAAATAAAATTAAATAGCATTTATTAAATGTCTATCCTATGACAGCCACTGTTCTAAGCACTGGGGATAAAAGAAAGGCTATAGACAGTCCCCGCTCTTAAGAAGCTTATAGTCCTGATAAGTTCGGCCATCCTCTGCCGTGTTCAGATTGCAGCAGGACAATTGAATTCAGTTCTAGGAGTCATACTTTCAGAAGGCCAGTGGTAAATTGATGAGTGATGAGAAGAAGGCAATCCGGATAGTGAAGGGTCTGGAATCTGTGCTCTAGAAGGAATGAGGGATATTTAGCCTGAAGAAGATTTAGGAGTAACATAAGAGCTGTGCATGCTGAAGTATCTGAAGGCTCATCACCTGGAAGTGGTATAAAACTAGTGATACTGGCCGCAGAGGGTGGAACTAGGAATGCTATGGAGCAGTTGCAGGGCAACACCTATAAGCTTGATTTTAGGAAAATGTTCCCTTCTGCAGGGATGTCATTTTTTTCTTGAGTGTGTTCAATTAAATGGCCATTGGGCTTACTTACAGTCCTGGAAGTCTCTTACTATATACCAACCAGACCACAAGGACAGGCAGGCCTAAGTCTCTAATGCCCTTATAAGTAAGAATTGTGGGTATTGCCCTTATTGTATTTCCCTGTGTATTTGATGACCAAAGAAAAAGTTCCAGGAGAGCAACTTGAAAAGTATTTATGCTTGAGTGCCTGCCTGATTCCTCATCACCCAGCTATGTGCTCAAAAGGCCATACACCAATGTGTGGGTATGGCATCCAAATTCACACAGGGTACTGAAAGGCACAGGTAGCTAGATAGACTGGGGGAATGTAGTAGAGACCTTCTCCTATGTGAGCCTTTCCTTGTCCAATTGTATTGGTGGGGAAGGTTTTTGGGGACATTTTGGATCTGCAATTCCAGAGATTCTTTGCCTAAGAATAGTGGTTGAAAGATTAGGAGACAGAGGGGTAGTAGGAAGAACACTTGATTGGAAAACTAGAAGACTTGGATTCAAATTCTTTTTCTGAAACTCAGAACTTGTGTGGTCTTGGCCATCTGACCCTCAGACTCCTCTTTTGAAAGAAAAGAAGAGAACCAGATGACCTTTAAGTAACTTCTGGCTGGGAATCTCTGGTCTCATATAGGTGTCTGAAGGCCATAATTGTTTTTTGTATGTTTGTTACCAATTACATGTAATAACCAATTTCCACATAAGTTTTCTGAAGTTATAAGATCCTAATTGTCTCCCTCTTTCCCTTCCTTCCCCCTTCCCTGAAATGGTAAGCAATTTGATCTAGATTATACATCTATCATATATGTAAAAGTATACTATAAAACCAAAACTCCATACTAGAAACCAAAATAAACTAAAGTGAAAAATAGTATGTTTTGATCTGCTTCCTGACTCCATCAATTCTTTCTCTGGAGGTGGATAGCTTTCTTTGTCATAGAGAAGTTCTTCAGAATCGTCTTGGATCATTATATTGCTGAGAGTTGTCTTTCACAGTTGACCATTCCACAATATGGCTGTTACTGTGTACAATGTTCTACTGGTTCTGCCTATTTCACTCCACATCCATTCGTGTAGGTTTTTCCAGCTCTTTCTGAAATCGTCCTGTTTGTCCATCATTTCTTATAGTACAATAGTATTCCGTCACCATTGTATACTACGATTAACTTGGCCATTCCCAAATTGATGGATATCCTCTCAGTTTCCATTTTTTGTAGGTCATAATTGTGACAAAAGTGGCATTTGTCTTTGAGTCCCCTTCATTAGCAGCTCTTCTCTCTCCTGGTTCCCTTATCCACCCTTTCAGCACCTCACCTATCCTGTGTCCCTTTCCCAGAGGGGCTAAGAATTTTCTGATTCCTATGAAGATGTTATGTGACAGAAGATCAATGTGCTCCTCCAAAGAGTACTTGTATTTTAATAGTGGTCTCTTAGATTCAGAAAATATATTTCAGAGTCAGAGCAATTAAACCTGCATGGCGGAATCTCAGGCATTATGAATCCAATATCAAGATGAGAATGAGCCTGATGACTGGTCACCGGCATGATTTGAGGGAGGAGCGAGGAAACCATAGCTCCATTCTCCCATCCAGAAATGTCTCCCTCATATTCAGTCCTCATGCCTGAAATTCTACCATTAGAGGTCATTCCATATATATGACTTCTCTAATAAAATGCAAATATGTAAAATCACAGAAGCTATTGCCAGGTAACCCTTTTATGGAAGGAATTTGGTTAGTTGACGGAGAGTAAGATGGAAGCCCAGACCAGGAGAGGGAAGGGGCAACTACAATCACAGAGGCATAGCATAGAGAGGAGGCCCTGGAAAGAGCCTTCACCAAGTTTCCAAATTCCCTGAGACCTGGGCCAGTTTGCGCTCCCCAGAATGCCGAACCTTAGCTAAAAAGCAGAATGAGCCATAGGGAAGGCGAAAGGGAGATTGGGGAGCTGCTTACTTCTTTCCTTTGCCTACTCTTTGTGGAAGTGTCTACACAATCCAACTGCCTGGCATTTTTCACGATAAACTGGGAAGATGCCAGGCCCATATCTGAGCTAAAGTTGACATAGATGTTTGCAACACAGTTTTCAGATTTGAAAGCAGCTGTATGTGAGATATGTCAAATGATCCCTTTGTGCATTTGTAAAGATCAAAGTAGTGACATGGGAGATGAAACAGCCCTGGCTTTAGCATGGCAGGAAGAGCCTTTGATCACACATTCGAACTCCCAGTGCAATCTGTTCCTTCAATCTGCCCATTTGCATAGCTGGGACCAGAAGCATGCCCATGTGATGTCTTAATGGACCACCTTTGCATATGTCCACTCTTGCTAGGCTCCCCATTGCCAGACACATTTATATGCCAGGGAAACTGATCAATGCCCCCTAATCGAGGGCCGTAATACATAATCTCTAAAATCTGCCAATGGAGGGGAAAAATTCTGAATTGGGCTTTCCCTGACCCTTGAGTCTGCTGCGTCATAGCAGCATGGATGCAATCCTGGGTGCTGGATGGCTGTGCCTGCAGCTAAATTCTCAGACAGCTCCATAAAAATGGAAAAGCTCTCCATACAGGCCCAACAATTGACCACACTGTCTGCCTTCTGAGGGCAGAGAGGCTCATCACCAGCTTGGCCACAGGGCAAAGGACTTCTGCAGCAGTGGTGATCTGTATCTTTGAACTGCTCACACATTACTCAGAAAGTCATGGGTCCTTGAGAAGTTTAAGTGTTGAATCAGCTTCATGGCCAGATAGGTATGAGCTGAGACAGTGCTAAGCAAACACTTTAGAAGTACCTTACATACAAAGAGACTCTCGCCATCCTCCTTAAGAAGAGGTGGCAAGGGCAGCTGGGTAGCTCAGTGGAGTGAGAGCCAGGCCTAGAGACAGGAGGTCCTGGGTTCAAACCCGGCCTCAGCCACTTCCCAGCTGTGTGACCCTGGGCAAGTCACTTGACCCCCATTGCCCACCCTTACCACTCTTCTACCTATGAGACAATACACCGAAGTACAAGGGTTTAAAAAAAAAAAAAAGAGGTGGCAAACATTTGCTGAAATTGTGGCTATTTTTAAAAAAGTTATACAGAAGTACTCACAGCTATGTTGTTGACAGAAGAGAAGGTGACGTACGCTTTAGATGGTAGAGGCATTGCTCCGAGATGATGGGCCTTTGTCCAGGAGACACTAACGTAGTGGGGTACACTTGCTACCTGTTGTGACCTCATCTTACATTCCTCCCCTAACACACAATACCATGCAAGACGCTTGCCACGTGGTTGCCACACACAAGTTCCATTCTGTGTGGTGCTGCTTTCCTGGGAACTGCATTTGTCTCTAACCCTCATGACAGTTGCCAGCCACTCTCCAAAGGACAGACGATCTCCTTCCCCAGCAAGACTGTTCCTATGCTCAGACTGATCTCTGAGCTGGCACCTCTCCATCTTTTCTCTCAAGCCAATTTCACAGTTGATCCCAGGTGCAAGACTATTAGTTGTGGCTCTAAGTGACAGCTGGGGGAGTTGTCGACTCATGCTTGCAAGACAACAAAGGTCTATTTATATAGCCAAAGGTAAAGCACCCAAGGACTCAGTGGCCATTTGGAAAGAGTTAAAGCATTGGTGACTAGGGCAGTCACTGAATTCAGCCCAACACAGGGTCATCTTTTCTGATTACTGTTTTGTTGTTGTTGTTGTTGTCGTCGTCATTGTCGTTGTCGTTGTCATTGTTGTTACTATATTTGTCACAGGTCTTGCTCTTTTATGATGATAGAGGGTAACTGGGCTTAGATACGTCCTCCAACTGAGCCATCTTGACACAAGTCTAGTTCAGTGTTCTTTGTGCATAAATTTTATCAAATTTTATTTGTAAAGCAGCTAGAATTCCAGCTCAGCCAGAATGAGGATGGATAAGACAAAAACCAAAGATCTGCTAAATTGCTGCTCTCCACATTGTTCATTGAAAAGATATGAATCCAGGAGCCCATGGGTGTTTTTCTGTTGTTTTAAATAAAATCAGCTCTGATGCTCAAAGTTTAAGGAGGCTAATTTAGACAACCTTATGATCCAAAGCAACAGGAATTAAACAATTCGTTCTTGTGATCTATCTCAGTGCATTTTAGTGTGACCTTTTCCATATGCCACATAAAATGAAGAACATGTTATTGTCTTTGGTTTGCATTTCACTCATTTTTTCACAGAAACCCACAAAGTTAGATAGAAGTACATTAAATGTTATAAACAATAATGTTTATAGGTAAAATCACTTCTTGCTAGAGTATATGATGGAAACAAATGATAGCAAGTCCCAGACTGAACTTACTAGTCTATCTCTCTGGATTCATGGTTACATCATAACTAGGCAAGGAAATTCGTCTTTTCAGTGAGAGCAGGTATATTGACTTCGAGGATTGTTTGAGGTAAGTTATTTTACCCCTGTTAAAAGTCAAGGAGAAAACTAATCAATAGATGTTTATTCGAATATTTAAATGAAGAGGCAACTAGGGAACCCAGTGGATAGAGTACCAGGCCTGGGAGCAGGAAGACTCATCTTCATGAGTTCAAAGCTGTGTGACGCTGGGCAGGTCACTTAACCCTGTTTGCCTCAGTTTCCTCATCTATAAAATGAGCTGAAGAAAGATATGGCAAGCCTCTGCAGTACCTTTGCCAAGAAAACTCCAAATGAAGTCATGAAAAGTCAAACATGACTGAAACAACTGAATTACAAGAACATTCAAATGAATGTGCCATCTTATTGATTCAGGAATCCCATCTAACACTACATATTTCAGTTCCCCAATGTCTCCCCATCCTATGTGACTTTTGTCCACGTTCTTCTACAGGTTCTTCATAGGGAATGTCCCCAAGATACTGGAAGCCTCCCTCACTTTCTCTTGACATTGATGAGAAGCCAGTGGAGCACTGGCTCTCCCTGCTTGTCATTCGTTGTTCTTGCTCATCTCTTCTAATCATAACACTCTTTAATTGAAGTCTTTTACTCTGCTTTTGAAAGTCCCCTTCATTGATTAGATGCCATAGCCTGCTTATACCTACTATACATTTCTTCTTTTCCTCATTATGATAGTCATCTGTAGTTTTTTGGAAATAGTGGTGTTCCAAGTCTCATTGCCCATGTAGCAACACAGCAAAATGTTAGTATTGAAAAGATGGGCCTTTGATTTCAAATCAAGGTTGGAGTCAGTAAAAATGCTATGTAATTTCTTGAACTATTTACTAATGAATAAGTAATTTACTATTCTTAAAATGAATTTTAATTCCTCTTTTATTTTTAAATCACCTCAATTCCCCTCTGTATCCATCCCCCTTCTCTGCCTAGAGATAAATCACATATAACAAAGAATTTTTAGAGGAAAAAAAATCAGAAAATCCAATAAAAACCTTTTTAAAATCTGGAAACATATGAATTTTGCTCCACTTTTGCAAAAACTATATGTCTTCTTTGGGGTCATGCTTGTTCTTCGTAATTTCATAACAGTCGCTGATTACCTTGTGGTTGTCATTTCTTTAATTTACATTATCGGAGCCATTGTAGACATTGTTCTCTCATTCTGCTCACTTCACTCAGCCTAGAAGCTTGCGGGAGTTTACATGCATCTCCGTATTCACTATGTCTACTATTTCTTGCAGTTCTGTTATCTTCATTTTCTGATCCAAAAACTACTTTTGTTTCCTATTCTAAGCTATGACAAAAAAAAAGTTCTGCTAGATATATTGAACTATATATGAGGACTTTCTTTTCATCAATTGCTGGATCAAAGAGTATGAATGAATTGCTTTCTGAAATGGTGGTACTAATTCACAACTTCATGCCCGATTTATTTGTGAGATCTACTACAGAGATGTAATTTACTACTATTGGCATCGATTATTTACTGGTGATATATGTTACTACCTATATATTACCAATGATTACTTATGCACAAGATTTGGTACATAGCATATTATCAAGGAGAAGGGTAACTGGAAAAGGATGTATACATAAAGGCAATGAATGGAAAATGAAATGTCAGGAATTGAAGGTTACCAGTTCCAATGTAGCTTTATCTCCACAGAATTGTAAAAGGACTAGAGCAATGATGGTAAGCCTTTCAGAGACCTGTGCTATGCCACCCACCCACCCCTTACCCCACAAAGGGGAAGGAGAAAGCACTCCCATTGGGCTGCTGGGTGGAGGGGTGGGTGAAACTTGGAATGTCCTCAGATAGGGTAGAGAGGGGGAGGGGAGAGGTCTGAGTGCTCTGCTCCCCTCCAACTCTGCCATCTGTGAGCCAGCCCCCTCACCCACTGTGCGCTCTCATTGGCTCCTGGACAGAGGGGTGGGGATGAGAAAAAATGTCCTCAGTCATGGTGGAGAAGGGGAGGGGAGCAGCTCTGCCTTAGTCCCTCTGCCTTTCTAGTAATGAACGGTGTGGGTTGGGAAGGTTGTGCCCTTAGAGAGCTCTATGTATGCCATCTCTGGCACCTGTGCAATAGGTTCACCATCACTGGAGTAGAAGAAGGCCTCTGACATGACAGGGCCAATCTCCCTTAAAGATATATAGGAGAATATAGTCAAGAATGTGGCACATGCTACAGAGGCATGGATGGATTTTGATCATTGCCAGTGAAGTCATAGAATCTTGGGACAATTTAATTATGTATCTATGACCGAGACCAAGCTGGAACAAAATAGGATACAAAGAAGAATAAGAGAAGTATCATTCATACATATACCATGAGATAAGATATGTAAAGATAACTAACACTGCAAAATAGCTGATGGTAAGTGACAAATGTGTGCTTCAGAAAGTAATTCTTTTAGCATTTTGGAGGAAAGAAAGATCCTTTAAGTTGTAGTAATTAAAAGCATCGACACAAAGAAGGTACGATTTGAGTTGGACTTTGAGGGATGGATAGGGTTCTTGTTAAGAAAGAGTAAGGAGGGGCAGCTGGGTGGCTCAGTGGAGTGAGAGCCAGGCCTAGAGACAGGAGGTCCTAGGTTCAAATCCGGCCTCAGACATTTCCCAGCTGTGTGACCCTGGGCAAGTCACTTGACCCCCATTGCCCACCCTTACCACTCTTCTGCCTTGAAACCAATACACAGTATTGACTCCAAGACAGAAGGTGAGGGTTTTAAAAAAAAGAAATAGTAAGGAGAAAAGTACTATATATATGAGAAGAATAATCTAATCAGAGACACAAAAATGAGATAATAAAAAAAAACATGTTCAGGAAGCAACAAAGAAAAGAATTGGTTTTGAGCAGAAAACAGTTGTGAAAAACAAGACTAACTAAGTCGGGTAGGTCAAGGTTTAAAAAAAATACCCTTACCTTTGTTTTAGAATTTATACTAAGTAGTCTGGGCTAGGCAATTGGGGTTAAGTGACTTACCCAGGGTCACATAGCTAGGGAAGTATGTGAAGCCAGATTTGAAGCTAGGATGTCTAAACTCTAGGCCTGGCGCTCTATTCACTGAACTACATAGCTATCCAGAGGCATATTCTTTTTTTAAACTCTTCCCTTCTGTCTTAAAATTGATGCCAAGTATAAGTTCTAAGGCAGAAGAACACTAAGGGCTGGGCAACTGGGGTTAGGTGACTTTCCCAGGGTCACCCAGCTAGGAAGTATCTGAGGTCAAATCTGAACACAGATCCTCCTGACACCAGGTCTGGCTCTCTATCCACGGAGGCACTTAGCTGGCCAAAGGAGGGTCATAATTAAGGAGAGTCCTTAATGTAAACTCAAGGACTTTGGCCTTCATCCATTAGGTAGTGAGAAGCCATTGTACTGAAGCTTTGTGAGCAGGTAAGTAAAGTGAATGAATCATCTGACTTTGGTGTGTAAAATGAATGTTTCAGGGAGAAAGGCTGGAGGCTGGCATGCTAAGCAGGTGGCCGCTGCTATAGTTCCAATGTTAGGTGATAAAGCCAAGCTTAGTAGTAACTAGGGGGCCAGAAGGAAGAATAGACAAGGCGTAGGTCTGTGGAAGGATCTGACATTCGTGCATTTTGTTTCCATTGAAACCCAAAAAGATAATAAGGAAGCTCATACTACTACTACTACTACTACTACTACTACTACTACTACTACTACTANATACTACTACTACTACTACTACTACTACTACTACTACTACTACTACTACTACTACTACTAATGATAATAATAATAATAATAATTCAGTAGCATTCATATAAGTGCTTCAAAGTTTGCAAAGCACTTAATAAATATTGTTTCATTTTATCCTGAGGACAACCCAGTAAGGGAGAAGTTATCATTATTCCTATTTTACAGATAACAAAACTGATATAAGCAGTGGTTCAGTGACTCGCCTAGAGGTACACAGCTAAGTGTCTTATATTGGATTTGAATTCAGCTCTTCCTGACTCCAAGTTTAGTGCTCTATGCTTGGGAAAAATTAACAAAGGATTAGGGGAATTACCAGAGGAAAATGTCTGACTATAATTTGGGCAACAGTGCCATGCATTTCCAAAGGAGTTTGAAGAATTCCTGGTTTGGGTTTGAACACAAAGATAAAAATACCAGAGATTCTATAACCTTGTTTGGAAACAGCCCTCAGATAACTGAGAGAGTCTGCCTAAAGATAGGGGGGTGGATTGCCTTTAAGGGAGTCCTCTAAAAGGACCTACACCTTTGTCTGCTGCTTTCTAGCCAGAGACTTCTGTCTGTTAGTGGAAGAATGCCAAAGACATAGTCCGGTGTTCTGGCCTGGCCCTTGCCCTCTCCCTGTGTGTAGAGTAGGTTAATAAACATCTCAACAATGTCCCCCACCTGTAGAGGTTTATACCTTTCAGGCCATTCTTGCCTTCTTGGTCCCAGCCAATGTCTGCAATAATCAGGTGGGGCAGGGCCAGACAGGAATTATTCTGTTCAGTTCATTTCCAGACTGACCTCTTCATCTTCTAGATGGGGACAGTGCAGCCCGGAGAGACAGGGCAGTGTGTTGGCAGAGGCCGGATTAAAAGGAGATCTCTGGAGTCCCCAGCCTGTGCTCTTTCCCATCGCCTTCCCTCTGTCTAAGGAACGTTTGAAGGATGAATGAGATATTACTGTTCTGTCAGAGCTTTTGAGAGAATGTCTCGATGCCAATCCAAGGCCCTATTAAAAATTAATTTCATTTATCCCTACTTTTGGACAAGGCCTGGCCTAATGAGTATTATGAGACACTGAATGTGGGGGGTTCTGAGGCCTGGCCCTGATGTGTGGCTGACATTTTTGAAGGGCTTGAAGATCCTCTGGTGAGATATCCTTTGAAGTGCAAATCATTGCCCTGCTGCTCTGCCTCAAGGAATATTGGCCCAGCTCTCATCCCAGAAGCCCCCAAGCCCTCCATCAGTACAGCCCCCCCCCCCATCCCATCCCATCCCATCCCATCCAGGCTGATCCAGGGAGAGGAGGTGAAGGCTGCTCTAAGCCCTCGAACAGGCGGCCCTCCACTGCCTTTCATCCCCCTTTCCTTTGTTGCAGCCCTCTGTGTGCAAACTGGGGAAGCATTTGAGCTGCCAAGTTTTCAAACTGGAAGGCTGGGTGAGTCAAAGAGTGAGTGGTGCCCTTTTGTCTTGGGCACTTTCTGTCCTCATAAATCACCCTTTTGGGCTGTTTAAGGTTAGTCTTTAGTAGCACTAGTAAATATTCCAAAAGGACCACAAACAACTTTGCATGGCTTTGGCAGCCGGTGCTGACGAGCCCCCAGAGTGTACTAAAATGGAGAATGAGCTGCCTCGAATCCTTCCATGCTTCCACTGGAAACAGTTGGCAGGGCATTCGAAGCAATTTGGGCTTGAGACGAAAGTATTTGAGGTTTTCACTCAGGCCATCACCTTCAAACACACTTAACAAAAGAAGAAATGGAGGTTCCCCCCACTCCCCCCTCCATACATACTGACCTCTACTGCTGAGCCAGTCCATGGTCTCTGAAGTGAGACCTGGAGCCCAAGTCATATCTTGCTGGCAGCCAATTTCCGAAGCTGGAAAACAGGAGAACTCGTGATGTACTGTCCCCTAAAAGCAGAGGAAGCGCTGGCCGCCAGGGCCATAGTTTCCAGGCTGCTGGCCTTCCTCTGTGCTCCCAGTGTAGTGTCGGTGCCAGTGAAGCTAACATCTTTCAGCTGTAAATGCTGCCTCTTTGCCAAAGCTTAGCAGGATTCATGTGCAAACACCATTTTGTCCCAGAATTCCAGGTATGTAGATTTAAAGTTGGAAAGAACCCCAGCTATCTCCTCTTCCTCCATCATTAACTAAGGGCGACCGAGCCTCAGAGAAATGAAAGGACTTGCCCAAGGTCAGACAAGTGGTCATTTGCAGGGTTGGGATCCAAAACAAGGTGTTCTCTTTTCTCATGTTCTCCTGCACCTACTACTTGCTTTTGAGGCAGTGGTGCATGGTGACGAGAGGGCAACCTAAAAGGACAGAGGAGTTCACTGAGTTCATGGCTTCCTCTTATGTAGCCAGTCTATGTGGCCATGAGAAAGTCATTTGCCATCTCAAGCCCCAGACAACTCTAAATATCAGAGGCGGTACCAATCTGCATCCCAAGAGTTCCCCCAAACCAATGGAAACCCACATGTGCGTCTTCACCATTTTCCGAGTACAAAGAAGGTTTATGGGCTCGTTCAACATACGACCAAAAATTGATCATCCAAAGTCACTGGTGTGCTTCCAGATGTTATAGAAGTCTATATGCGAATAGCACATGCAAGGGTCCTCCCTTCTGTGCAGGCTAATACAAACAGATTGCTTCCTCATTCAACAGATTCTTGGCAGCTTCCATGTAGTTAAGAGGCACAGGAATGTAGACACCCTAAGAGGAGCTCCAAACAACAGCCCTTCCCCCCATGGGTTGGAAGTGACTTCCTGCGCCCAAGGAAGAAGCAAATGGCCCAGCAAGCCAAGCCCCAAAGATATAATTTGGAAGTAAAATGATGTTTTCACCTGAAACTTTCTGGTACCACAATAGGATATCAAAATGTGGAACCAAAAGAGAAGAGCTTGGATTCATAAAAAGGATGGAGCAGAACCTTGACATGATTCATCTTGCTGTATTAGGAGTGAGAAAGAAACCAGTACTGGGTATCTGCAGGTAACCATTTCATGGTTAGAACACAGCCTATTTAACTTGTATAGCAGAGCATGCTGGGAAAGTTATTTTGACATTCTCCTCCATACTAAGCATGAATTTAGACACTAAAGAGATATCTATACATACATACTAAATTTATGGGGAGGAGTAGGGAGAGGAAATTGGGAATTGAATTCAATGAAAAGAATACACTTGGTTAGTAACTTTTGGGTTTGTTTTAAGAGGCTTTCCTTTCTAAGGCTAAAAACTAGGGAGGTGATTTTTTAAATTAAAAATAGTAAAACTTCCCCCCTTAACAATTCTCCTCAACATAATGAATCGAACTGTCCTATTTAGATATGAATATGTTTATGAAATGACTACAGTGGGATGAGTAGTGGCTTAGAGCTGGGAGGGATGAGCCACAGGCCCTGTCTTCATGAAACATAGAGTCTGTTAAGGTTTAATGGCACAACAGTTGACCATCATGAAAATAATATATTGTTTGATGCAGTTCAGCAGCCATTTATTAATTGGATACTATGTGCCCTGGTAGTGCGTTATTGGCTGAGGCTACAAAGAGAAAACAGGAGGCAGAGCCAAGATGTCAGCAGAACAGGAAATATAGGCACCACCCACTAATCCCCACTTTCTTTACCTTTCTCTGATCTCCCTTAGGTAACAGCCTTCTACCTTTAGACATCTCATAGCATTATACTTCACGCCTCACCAATATGCTCATCATGTAATGTTATACACTGTGATTATCTCTTATACCTTTTCCCCCTGTTAAAAGGTAAGCCCCAGGAAAGCGGGGACCAAGGCTCATCACAACTTTGTGTCTTTACCATCCCTGAACACACTACTATGTGTGATGCTTAATAAATATTTTTTAACAGATGCTTAATAAATATTTTGTACAAGTGAATGAACTGAAGAAATGAGACATTTCTTTGGCCAATGTAAATTACATTTTTACATTATAGATAGACTATTAATCATTATTTCATTTATAATGTATTATCATATATAATACCAAAATAATTTTAGGAAAGAAATGTCATTTTTGATCACTAGAGTAAACTCCTCTGGGAATAAAGGTCATTGGTATGCTTTCTATTCATTGTTTGTTTTTTCATTGAATTAATTAATTATATTTTTTGTTAGATTCAAATACTCCAGTTGTCTCCCTACCTCTCTTCCCCACCTCCCTCCATTAGAGAAGGCATCATTTGACAAAAAGATATCTGTGTATATAAAACTATGTCTTACTTATTTCTCTTCTCTGAAGGTAGATGTAATCAATATATCTGTTGCTGTATATGATGCCCTCTTGCTTCTGCTAGTTGAACATTTCATAATCTCAGATGGGTCTTTCTATGTTATCTCAAAATTAACCTGTTCATAATTTCTTGCAGCACAGTAGTATTCCACCACAGTCATATGCCACTACTTGTTTAGCCATTTCTCAATTGATGGGCATCCCTTCTGTTTCCATTTCTTTGCCACCACAAAGAAAGCTACTATAAATATTTGAGAACATATAGTTTCTTTTCCATCTTCCTTGATCACCTTAGGAAATAAATCTAATAGTGAAATTTCTAGGTCAAAAGGTATACACAGTTTAGGCACAGCTAGCTACCTCAGAGGATTGAGAGCCAGGCCTAGAGATGAGAAGTCCTGGGTTCAAAAATGACCTCAGACACTTCCTAGCTCTGTGATCCTGGGCAACTCAGTAAACCCCCATTGCCTAGCCCTAAATAATTTTCTGCCTTGACTCCACTATACAATATTGTTTCTAAGATGGAAGGTAAGGACTTAAAAAAAAGATATACACAGTTGTATAACTCTTTGGACATAATTTGGAATTGCTGCTCAAAATGGTTGGATCAGCTCAAATTTCCACTAACAGTGTATTAGTGTCCTCATTTTTTCATATCCCCTCCAATATTTGTCATTTTGCCCTTTTACTTTTATCATTTTAGCCTATTTGATATGTAAGACAATATATCAGAGTTATTTTTGATTTTTATCTCTTTAACCAATAAGGATTTAGAGCAGTTTTCATATGATTATATATAGGTTTGATTTCTTCATCCAAAATTTCTATCTGTTCAAAGCTTTTGACCATTTATCAATTGGGGAATGACTCATATTCTTATTTATTTGACAAAGTCCTCTATGTGTTTTAGAGATGAGACTTCTATCTGAGAAGCTATCTATAAAAATTTCCCCAACTTATCACTTTCCTTCTAATCTTGACTACATTAATTTTATTTGTTTAAAAAAAGCCTTTTCAATGCAATGTATTCAATATCATCTATTTTACATCTCAAAGTGCTTTCTATTTCTTGTTTATTCATAAATTCGCCTCCTATCTATAAATCTGATAGGTAATATATTCCCTTTTCTTCTAATTTGCTTATGATACCTCCCTTTATCCCCAAGTCATGTATCCATTTTGATCTTGTCTTGATAAATGATGTAAGATATTAGTCTATATCTAATTTCTGCAAGATTGCTTTCCAGTTTTCCCAATAATTTTTACCAAATGATGATTTCTTATTTCAAAAATGGGGATTGTTACTTTTGTCAATCATTTACAACTTTTTACAGTAAAAGATGTTTTGATGAGGACTTTTGACTTTTGGTTTTATTTAATGGTCATTTTAAAAATTATATTATCTTTCAACAATCAAATTGAATATCCCTTTGTAACAAATAAAAATTAAGCAAAAACAACTAACATTATGTATCTGACAATGTATGTCAAATGTGCCCTTGGACTAGTCCCTGTCTCTCTAGAGAGAAAGGAGAGTTTAACCTCACTATTCATTCTTTGACAGCATTATTGGTTTTTCCTTCACTTAGAAGTTAATTTCTTTTTGGGGATCTTTTCCTTGACCTTATTGGTTATTGATTATATTGTTCCTTTGGTTCTTTTTTTTTTAACTTTGCTTCGGTTCATGCTAATCTCCCAATGTTTCTCTGAATTCCTTATATTCATAATTCCTTACTACTCACTAATGTTATAGTTTTCAACCATAATTTGTTCTAAACTTTTTCAATAAAAGAGATCTATCCCCCCCCCCCCCATTTTAGTTACTAAAAATACACTGCTATGAAAGTTTTTGTCATTTCTGGTTTTGTCCTCCTCAGGGTCTGTGGGGCAAAGGATTTGAAGTTTTCTTGTCCTATTCTGACTGTCTTCCAGAATGACTGGACCCATTTATAACTCCAAGACTATGTTAGTACAATCATTGGATTCCTAAGGAGAGAGATATCTTATTTTGATTAATAATTATATTATTAGCTGTCTTATCTTTGATAGTCACAGTGTTATTTCTCTAAAATTAATCATACATGGATCCCATTTTTCCTCCATCTGTTTTAATCTATATCACCACTGTTCTAGCTATTTGTCATATGATAAAAATTCTGTGCTGCAATTTCAAAGTCCCCAAAACTGAATGTATTCTCATCTCCATTTCTCTTTGGAAGAGTTTCCTCACCTCTTTTGGGAAGTCATTTCCAAAAAAAGAGGCTTATACAGCAC
>NC_058136.1:48945600-49110682 GCF_016433145.1 Gracilinanus agilis
GCCATTAAAGAACTCCCTAAGAAAAAATCGCCAGGGCCTGATGGATTCACAAGTGAATTCTATCAGACATTCAAAGAGCAACTAATCCCAATACTATACAAATTATTTGATATGATAAGCAAAGAAAGAGTCCTACCAAATTCCTTTTATGACACAAATATGGTACTGATTCCAAAGCCAGGTAGACCAAAAACAGAGAAAGAAAACTATAGACGAATCTCCCTAATGAACATAGATGCAAAAATCTTAAATAGAATATTAGCAAAGAGACTCCAGAAAATAATTAAGAAGGTCATCCACCATGATCAGGTGGGATTTATACCAGGAATGCAAGGATGGTTCAACATTAGGAAAACCATCCACATAATTGACCATATCAACAGTCTAACAAACAAAAATCACATGATTATCTCAATAGACGCTGAAAAAGCCTTTGACAAAATACAGCATCCATTCCTATTGAAAACATTGAAAAGTATAGAAATAGAAGGACCCTTCCTAAAAATAATAAACAATATATACCTAAAATCATCAACAAGCATTATATGCAATGGGGATAAATTAGAAGCCTTCCCAATAAGATCAGGAGTGAAACAAGAACACTAGCAATAGTAATTAGAGAAGAAAAAGAAATTGAAGGTATCAAAATAGGCAATGAGGAGACTAAGCTATCACTCTTTGCAGATGATATGATGGTATACTTAAAAAATCCTAGAGAATCAATTAAGAGGCTGGTAGAAATAATCAACAATTTTAGCAAAGTGGCAGGATACAAAATAAATGCACATAAATCATCAGCATTTCTATACATTTCCAACACATTAGAACAGCAAGAGGTAGAAAGAGAAACACCATTTAAAATCACCCTAGACAATATAAAATACTTGGGAATCAATCTAACAAAACAAACACAGCTATTATACGAAAACAACTACAAAACACTTTCCAAACAAATAAAACTGGACCTCAACAATTGGAAATCCATTGATTGCTCATGGGTAGGATGAGCTAACATAATAAAAATGAACATCCTACCCAAATTAATTTACCTATTTAGCACCATACCTATCAAATTACCAAAAAACTTCTTTACTGAATTAGGAAAAACTATAAGAAATTTCATTTGGAATAACAAAAGATCAAGAATATCAAAGGAACTAATGAAAAAAAATGTGAAGGAAGGGGGCCTAGCAGTACCAGATATCAAATTATACTATAAAGCAGCAGTCATCAGAACAATATGGTACTGGCTAAGAGATAGAAGGGAGGATCAGTGGAATAGACTTGGGGTAAAGGACATCAGCAAGACAGTGTATGATAAACCCAAAGAGCCCAACTTTTGGGACATGAATCCACTATTTGACAAAAACTGCTGGGAAATTTGGAAAACAATATGGGAGAGATTAGATTTAGATCAACATCTCACACCCTACACTAAGATAAATTCAGAATGGGTGAATGACTTGAATATAAAGAGGGAAACTATAAATAAGTTAAGGGAACACAGAATAGTATACTTGTCAGATCTCTGGGAAAGGAAAGATTTTAAAACCAAACAAGAGTTAGAGAAAATTACAAAATGTAAATTTAATGGTTTTGATTATATTAAACTAAAAAGTTTTTGTACAAACAAAAACAATGTAGTCAAAATCAGAAGGGAAACAACAAATTGGGAAAAAATCTTTATAACGAAAAACTCTGACAGGGGTCTAATCACTCAAATATACAAGGAGTTAAAGCAATTGTATAAAAAATCAAGCCATTCCCCAGTTGAAAAATGGGCAAGAGACATGAATAGGCAATTTTCAGGTAAAGAAATCAAAAGTATCAATAAGCACATGAGAAAGTGTTCTAAATCTCTAATAATTAGAGAAATGCAAATCAAAACAACTCTGAGGTATCACCTCACACCTAGCAGATTGGCTAAAATGAAAGAAGGGGAGAGTAATGAATGTTGGAGGGGATGTGGCAAAATCGGGACATTAATGTATTGCTGGTGGAGTTGTGAACTGATCCAACCATTCTGGCTGGCAATTTGGAACTATGCCCAAAGATCTATAAAAGAATGCCTGCCCTTTGATCCAGCCATACCATTGCTGGGTTTGTACCCCAAAGAGATCATAGATAAACAGACTTGTATGAAAATATTTATAGCTGCGCTTTTTGTAGTGGTAAAAAACTGGAAAATGAGGGGATGTCCTTCAATAGGGGAATGGCTGAACAAATTGTTGTATATGTGGGTGATGGAATACTATTGTGCTAAAAGGAATAATAAACTGGAGGAATTCCATGCAAATTGGAGAGACCTCCAGGAAGTGATGCAGAGCGAAAGGAGCAGAGCCAGAAGAACATTGTACACAGAGACTGATATACTATGGTAAAATCAAATGTAATGGACTTCTGTACCAGCAGCAATGCAATGACACAGGACAGCTCTGAGGGATTTATGGTAAAGATGCTACCCACATTCAGAGGAAGGACTGCAGGAGAGGAAACATATAAGATAAACAATTGCTTGAATGCATGGGCTGAGGCGGACATGAATGGGAAAAAGACCCTGAACAAGGACACATGTTACAACCAGTGGAAATGTGCTTTGGCCATGGGTGGGGGGAAAGCGGGGGGGTGAAGGGGAAAGTAGGGGCATAAAGTATGTAAACAGATTAAAAATGAATATTAATAAATGTCTAATAAAAAAATAAAAAAGAAGGGTCTAGAATTCTTGAGGATAATTTAGACCAGAAGGTTTTTTTTTTTAATATCAGGTTTTTATATGGAAGCAGTAACAAAATTTGTTGAGAAACTCTTAGCCAAGATTTAAAAGTTGTAACAAGTATATGATTTTTTGAACATCATTGTTTATTGTTTTAAAATGTGTTATTAGAAATATGGTACTCTATTTGAATGTGCATTGTGAATCTGCTATTTTGTAAAACCCACTTTCTCTCACAGAAAATCTCATTTTTGGGTAACAAAACCCTTCTAATTCTAAGCTGTATATATATTTTTGATTTTTAAAACATTTTTTTATAGAGCAATTGATTTTTCCTTTTTCTCATCTTGTACTGGCAGTACATATATAATCATTATTTATCCTTTTTTTGATTCTACAGTGAAATAAGCTCAATGCAAATACCTGAGCCTGAGCCTGAGACTATGGGATTGTGATTTAATGCCTCTCTGATTCCAGGAGAAGTGCCGAGCCACATGGTCAGAGACTTGACTAAGAGATATGCATGGATTACAGAGTTCTATGCCAATACTTTAGGGCTTGGAAATTGGGGTTTGAGTCCTGGAGTCCCAGTCTTTTCTAAAACTTTAGAGGACGTGGGTCCCCTCAACTTAAATTCCTAGTGAAGCACCTAAGATTGGCTATCATTTAATGGCTCATTCCCTGAGAAGGTGCAGGGAAAAATCGGATCAAAGAAAGGCATTTCCCTTATTCCTCTCTCTATATATAGAGTAAATGGCAATTTTTCTGTAGTCCTGGCCCTCAATGGGTAATTGCAAACTGCTTAAATCAATTTAATTAGGCCTTGGTTCAAAGGCCTAAGTTTATTTTCCTTACATCTTTTTTTTGCACATTTTACATTTCATTCACAAGTTAATTTTTTCTCTTTTTTTTTGAATTTTATTCTTTTTATTCTTTTTTTTTGCCAATTGATTTCATTCACCCCCGTGACTCACTCAGCCATGCATCCTTGGCTGACTTTTTCAGGGGATAATGTGTTAGTTAAAATATTTTCCTCAGGGGGGTGTGTGTTAAGTTTTTATAATCATAATGTCTGAACTATAATCTATATTGCAAGTCAATTTTTACTCCTTTCAAAGTAAACTCAGAGGGGTAATGTTAATTCTCAGAAGGAAATGTATGTTTTATAATCTATAATGTAAAGTTTAAATTCTCTGAAAGTAATTTCAGGATAAGGATTTTGCCATCTCCCCAGAATCCAGACGACGAACTTGTTTGGTGGAGGCACCAAAAGATGCCTGAAGAGCCTTCACTGGATCATGAAGATCCAATTTGAACTATGGGGCACAGTTGATCTGAACTATGGGGTTGGATGCATTTATTTTGAATGGACAGTTTATGCCAGAAAGGGGGACTGCCCCCTTAAGGGTTTTTTTGTCAATGTACGGAACATTGGTTTTGTTCTTTCTCCCTTTCATCTCTAAATTATTGTAAACTCTAATTTGATTATATTTTCCTGACCCATTGGGGAGATTTATCTCCCAAAGGATCACGGGGGGGGGTAATGTGTTAGTTAAAATCACCTGGGGTTCTATTTGGAAGGATTGAACCTCAATATAGTGTTTGACAAACTTCTGTGGACCTGTGGGGGTCCTTAAAACTACATTTCCCGTGGTCCAACGGGTTTCATGGGTTTCCGGTTTTGGATGACTTATTCAAGGTGAGGGACTGTTTGAAATTAGGGGGAAGTGACTTGGAACTTCCTCTTTAGTCACCTGAGCTCGAGGAGAGAGGAAGGTAAATGGCTGAGGGGAGATTGGAATAGGTTTTTTTTTACAGGAGCGTGGTCAGTTTATCTCTATCAGCATGGCTTTTATTAAAATACTATTCTTCCTCTTGATCTCGGCCCTCATCATTTTTAATCATAACAGTATGTATGTATGTATGTATGTATGTATGTAGGTAGGTAGGTAGGTATAAATATATACAAAACTGGGGGTGGGGGGAAGAAGATAATAATAAGAAAAATAGGAAAGTAAACATAAAGGAATAAATTTATTTTCCATAAAGAAGCACATGGGATCAACAGGGAAAAATAACAATACACTGTAAGGGTAAAGAGGTTAGAGAGATGTAATATTCAATACTTAAGTGCATTGAAATCAACTTAGAGAAGAACAATCAGATCCATGGGGACAGAAAATTGATTCACGCCCTATAGAGATGTAGAAGGGCAACAAACGAACTGGTGGGGTGGGAAGCAATATTAGGAAGGGAGAGAGCTTGGGAGGGAGCACCCCGTGGTTTTAAAGAACAATAAGAGGGGAATAAGAAGGGAGAGGGGAGAAAGGGAAGTACAACAAGGGAGGGGATTATAGGAAGTGATTAAAAACAAAACACTGGTATAGAAGGAAACAGTGAAAGAAGAAAGGACAGGACTTGGAGAGAGAATCAAAATGTCTGGGAATGCACAGTTGATAATTATAACTCTGAATGTGAATGGGATGAACTCGCGCATAAAACGGAAGCAAATAGCAGAGTGGATTAGAAACCAAAACCCAAACATATGTTGTCTACGAGAAACACACATGAGACAGACAGACATACATAGAGGGAAAATGAGAGGATGGAGCAAAATCCTTTGGGCTTCAAATGAGAAAAAGAAGGCAGGGGTGGCTATCGTGATCTCTGACAGAGCCAAAGTAAAAATAGATAAGGTTAAAAGAGATAGGGAAGGTAACTACATCCTAATAAAAGGCAGTATAAACAATGAAGAAATAACAGAACTCAATATGTATGCACCAAACAGTATAGCTTCCAAATTTCTAAAGGAGAAGCTAGTGGAGCTCAAGGAGGAAATAGATAGCAAAACCATACTAGTGGGGGATCTCAACCTTCCCCTATCAGATCTAGATAAATCAAACCAAGAAAGAGATAAGAGAGGTGAATGAAACCTTAGAAAAATTAGAGTCAATAGATATATGTAGAAAAATAGAGACAAAAAGGAATATACCTTCTTTTCTGCAGCACATGGAACATTCACAAAGATAGACCATGTAATAGGGCACAGAAACATGGCAAACAAATGCAAAAAAGCAGAAATAATAAATGTAACCTTCTCAAATCATAATGCAATAAAAATAGTTATTAGCAAGAATACATGGAGAGGCAAACCAAAAACTAATTGGAAATTAAATAATATGATTCTCCAAAATAATTTAGTGAAAGAACAAATCACAGAAACAATTAATAATTTAATTGAAGACAATGACAATGATGAGACATCTTACCCAAACCTATGGGATGCAGCCAAAGCAGTTCTAGGGGGAAAATTTATATCACTGAGTGCATATATTAACAAATTAGGGAGGGCAGAGGTTAATGAATTGGGCATGCAACTTAAAAAACTAGAAAATGAACAAATTAAAAATCCTCAGATGAAAACTAAATTAGAAATACTAAAAATCAAAGGAGAAATTAATAAAAATCGAAAGTAAAAGAACTACTGAATTAATAAATAAGACTAGAAGCTGGTATTTTGAAAAAAAAACCAGATAAAATAGACAAAGTACTGGTTAATCTAATTAAAAAAAGGAAAGAAGAAAACCAAATTAATAGTATCAAAGATGAAAAGAGAGATCTCACCTCTAATGAAGAGGAAATTAAGGCAATCATTAAAAACTATTTTGCCCGACTATATGGCAATAAATTTAGCAATCTAGGTGATATGGATGAATATTTGCAAAAATATAAATTGCCTAGAATAACAGCAGAAGAAATAGAATACTTAAATACTTAAATAATCCCATATTAGAAAAAGAAATTGAACAGGCCATTAAAGAACTCCCTAAGAAAAAATCGCCAGGGCCTGATGGATTTAAAAGTGAATTCTATCAAACATTCAAAGAATAATTAATCCCAATACTATACAAATTATTTGATATAATGAGCAAAAAAGGTGTCATACCAAACTCCTTTTATGACACAAATATGGTACTGATTCCAAAGCCAGGGAGATCAAAAACAGAGAAAGAAAATTACAGACCAATATCCTTAATGAACATAGATGCAAAAATCTTAAATAGAATACTAGCAAAAGACTCCAGCAAGTGATCACGAGTGTTATTCATTATGATCAGGAGGGATTTATACCAGGAATGCAAGGATGGTTCAAGGTCAGGAAAACCATTCACATAATTGACCATATCAACAAGCAAAGCAACAAAAACCACATGATTATCTCAATAGATGCAGAAAAAGCCTTTGACAAAATATAGCATCCATTCCTATTGAAAACATTGAAAAGTATAGGAATAGAAGGACCCTTCCTAAAAATAATAAACAATATATACCTAAAATCATCAACAAGCATTATATGCAATGGGGATAAATTAGAAGCCTTTCCAATAAGATCAGGTGTGAAACAAGGATGTCCATTATCACCTCTATTATTTAACATTGTACTAGAAACACTAGCAGTAGCAATTAGAGAAGAAAAAGAAATTGAAGGTATCAAAATAGGCAATGAGGAGACTAAGCTATTACTCTTTGCAGATGATATGATGGTCTACTTAAAAAAATCCTACAGAATCAACTAAAAAGCTTGTAGAAATAATCAACAACTTAAGCAAAGTTGCAGGATACAAAATAAATGCACATAAATCATGAGCATTTCTATATATTTCCAACACATCACAGCAGCTAGAAGTAGAAAGAGAAACACTATTTAAAATCACCCTAGATAATATAAAATACTTAGGAATCTATCTACCAAAACAAACACAGGAATTATACGAACATAACTAGAAAACACTTTCCAAACAAGTAAGACTAGATCTAAACAAGTGGAAAAACACTGAGTACTCATGGGTAGGACGAGCTAACATAATAAAAATGACCGTTCTACCCAAATAAATTTACTTATTTAGTGCCATACTAATCAAACTACCAAAAAACGTCTTTACTGCATTAGAAAAAACTATAGCAAAGTTTATTTGGAAGAACAAAAGATCAAGAATATCAAGGGAAATAATGAAAAAAAAACGTGAAGGAAGGTGGCTTAGCAGTACCAGATATTAAGCTATACTATAAAGCAGTGGTCATCAAAACGATATGGTACTGGCTAAGAGATAGAAGGGAGGATCAGTGGAATAGACTTGGGGTAACTGATGTCAGCAAAACTGTGTATGATAAACCCAAAAAGCCCAAATTTTGGGACAAAAATCCACTATTTGACAAAAACTGCTGGGAAAATTGGAAAACAATATGGGAAAGATTGGGTTTAGAACAACATCTCACACCCTACACCAAGATAAATTCAGAATGGGTGAAAGACTTGAATATAAAGGACACTGTAAATAAACTAGGTGAACACATAATAGTAAACTTGTCAGATCTCTGGGAAAGGAAAGAATATTAAAACCAAGTAAGAGTTAGAGAAAATTACAAAATGTAAAATAAATAATTTTGATTATATTAAATTAAAAAGTTTTGTACAAACAAAAACAATGCAACCAAAATCAGAAGGGAAACAACAAACTGGGAAAAAATCTTTATAACAAAAAATTCTGACATAGGTCTAATTACTCAAATATACAAGGAGCTAAATCAATTGTACAAAAAAATCAAGCCATTCCTCAATCGATAAATGGGCAAGAGACATGAATAGGCAATGTTCAGATAAAGAAATCAAAAGTATCAATAAGCACATGAGAAAGTGTTCTAAATCTCTAATAATTAGAGAAATGCAAATCAAAACAACTCTGAGGTACCACCTCACCCCTAGCAGATTGGCTAAAATGATAGCAGGGGATAGTAATGAATGTTGGAGGGGATGTGGCAAAATTGGGATGTTAATGCACTGCTGGTGGAGTTGTGAACTGATTCAACCATTCTGGATGGCAATTTGAATCTATGCCCAAAGAGCGATAAAAGAATGCCTGCCCTTTGATCCAGCCATACCATTGCTGGGATTGTACCCCAAAGAGATAATAGATAAACAGACTTGCACAAAAATATTTATAGCTACACTCTTAGTGGTGGCAAAAAACTGGAAAGCAAGAGTATGCCCTTTAATTGGGTAATGGTTGAACAAATTCTGGAATATGTTGGTGATGGAATACTATTGTGTTCAAAGGAATAATAAAGTGGAGGAATTCCATGTGAACTGGAAAGACCTCTAGGAATTGATGCAGAGTGAAAGGAGCAGAGCCAGAAGAACATTGTACACAGAGACTGATACACTGTGGTAAAATCAAACGTAATGGATGTCTGTACTAGCAGCAATGCAATGACCCAAGACAATTCTGAGGGATTTATGGAAAAGAACACTACCCACATTCAGAGGAAGAACTACAGGAGTGGAAACACAGAAGAAAAACAACTGCTTGAACACTTGGGTTAATGAGGACATGATTGGGGATGTAGACCTGAAAAGACCACACCAATGTAACTTTCAATAATATGTAAATAAGTTTTGAATGAAAACACATGTTAAAACCAATGGAAATACGAGTTAGCTATGGTAGGGGGGAGGGGTTGAGGGGATGAAGGGTAAAGTAAAAATATGAATTATGTAACCATGGAAATTTTTTCTAAAAATAAAAAATTATAAAAAAAAACAGAATTCTCATCACTTGTGTTTCGCTGTGTCACTTGCTCCTTTCTCTGGAGCATTTAACATTCCATTGGTGCTTTAGCTGGGAAATGAAGTCAGGAAAGCCTAGAAGCGGTTTTTTTTGTTTGTTTTTTTGTTTTGTCTTGTTTTGTTTTGTTTTTGGTTAGGGTTGCCTGGTGATCCTTTTCTCTTTCTATCTCTACCTCTCTCTAACTTTTACTAATAAATCATTTTAAATTAATATATAGTTTCTAAAGCATTTTAATCATTATGGACAAAGAAGCAAAAATACAAAAATGTTTCAACGCTGTAGAATTCTCTAATGGATAGATATAGACAGATAAATAGAAAGAAAGATAGATATCAAGACATATAGATAGACAGACAAGATCGACTGATACAAAGACAGAATGATCAACAGACAGATGAATAGATTGATATATAGACAGAATGAAAGAGAAACAGACTGAAAGATATAGAAAGACAGATAGGTGGACAGATGGACAGCCAGACAGAAAGACTGACAGATTATATTTGCCTGCCTCTCTGTATCTATCGGTCTGTCTATCTGTCTATCTGGCCTCCTGTCTGGTTTCTGTATGTGTCAATTTTATCTATCTATCTATCTATCTATCTATCTCTCTCTCTCTCTCTCTCTTTTTTCTGTATCTATCTGTGTATGTCTCTTTATCTATCTATATATTTGTCTTTGTGTTTTTGTTTTTACAGTCTATATATCTCTCTAATTGCCTGTCATTGTATGTATCAGTCTATCTGTCTGCCTGTCCGTCCTCTCTGGCTATGTATCTATATCTATATATTCTAGTAGACAGGCATAAGGACGGATAGACAGACCCACACACAGATGGGCACAGAGAAAGACTGACAGACACATTGATTTCTGTCATTCTGTATATCTCCTTACCTGTCTGTTCATCTATCAGTCTAGGTATCTCTCTGCCCCTCTGTCCCATGTGGCTATCTATCTCTATGTTTGTATGTCTGTATGTATGTATGAATACATCTGTGCATGCATGCATGTATGTATCTATCTATCTGTGTCTGTTAAACTTAATGTCATTCTATCGATTTGTCTGTCTGTCCTTCCATCCATCACTCTATCCCCCAGCCTGTCAGTGTTTGTCAATCTGTTTTTCTACACAGAATGGTAGATAGATAGATAGATAGAAAGAAAGACAAAGATAGACAGAGACAGGTAGAAAGATCAATAAATTGATAGATTGATATATAGAAAAATGAGAGAGAAACAGACTGAGAGATACAGACAAATTGAAGGACAGACTGATGGACAAACAGACTATCAGATATAAAGACTGACAGATTAGTTTCTCTTTCATTCTAACTATCTATCTGTCTGCCTGTCAGTATATCTGTCTGTCTGTCTGTCCTGACTGGTTATTTATCTGTATGTAATTATGTATGTACGTATATCTGTATGTATCTGTCTATGTCTGTCAAAATTTATGTCGTTCTATCCATTCATCTGTCTGTCCATCCGTCCACCTGTCTGTCTATCCGTCACTCTGTCAGTGTCTGTCAGTCTGTTTTTCTACACCATGAGATAAACAGATAGATAGAAAGACAGATAGATAGACAGATGGACAGACAGACGGAATATCAGATATAAAAAGTGACAGATTAGTTTCTCTTTCATTCTAATTTCCTGTCCATCAGGATGTCTGTCTGTCTGTCCTGTGTGGCTATTTATCTGTATGCATGTAAGTATGTATGTTTGTCTATATGTATGTATGTTTGTATGTATGTATCTGTGTATGTCTGTCAAAATTTATGTCATTCTATCCATTCATCTGTTTGTCTATCCATCCATCTGTCTGTCTACCTGTCAGGCTGTCAGTCTCTTTTTCTACACTGAGAGATAGACAGATAGAAAGAAAGATAGATAGATAGACAGACAGATAGGTAGACAGACAGACAGATAGATAAATGGAGAGACAGACAGAAACAAAATAGAAGACATAGAGATAGGCAGACAGACAAGATAGACAGATCAAAGACAGGTGGATCAAGAGAGAGATCAATAGATTGATATACAGACAGAATGAAGAGAGAAAGAGACTGATAGATACATACAGACTGATGGACAGACAGATGGATGGATATACAAATAAAAATGTGGACAGACAGATTGAAAGACAGAAAGACTGATTAGTTCCACTGCCATTTTGTCTATCTACCTGCCTCTCTGAGTATCTCTCAGTTTGTCTATCTGCCTGCTAGTCTTTCTTCTCTAGACACCTATCTCTGTAGTTATGTATGTATTTATGTATCTATGTATGTATGTACATATCTATCTGTCTATATCTATCTATCAATCTTCTGGTCTATGTTTCCACTTTCTGTCTCTGTCTCTCTCTGTCTAGCTGTCTCTATCCATCTATCTCTGTCTATTTATCTGTGTCTGTCAGACTTTCCATCTGTCTGTCTATCCATTCTTCTTTCTTTCCTTCAGTCTATCTGTCTCTCTATCCACCTGTCTGTCAGTGTGTGTCAGTCTGTTTTAATACACAGATAGATAGGTAGATAGACAGAAAGACAGATAAATGTGTAGGTAGAAAGACAGAAAGACAGACAGATAGAAAGAAAGATATGTAGATGGACAGAGAGACAGAAACAAAAAAGGAGAAATAGAGATTGATAGAGAACCAAGATAGACAGATACAAAGACAGATGGATCAACAGAGAGATCAATAGATTGATATGTAGACAGAATGATAGAGAAAGATACTGACAGATACATACAGACTGATGGACAGACTGAAAGGCAGACAGACAGACAGATGGATGGACATATAAATAGGTGGACAGACAGACTGATTAGTTCCTTTGTCATTCTTTCTATCTGACTGCCCCTCTGTGTATCTCTCAGTTTGTCTATCTGCCTGCCAGTCTATCCTGTCTACATACCTATCTCTGTAGTTATGTATGTGTGTATGTATCTACATATCTATCTGTCTATCCATCCATCTCTCTATATCTGTCAATTTTTCGGTCTGTGTTTCCACCTTTCTGCCTCTATCTCTGTCTGTCTCTCTAGCTGTCTCCCTCTATTCATCTATCTCTCACTCTATTTATCTCTCTGAGTCTGTCAGTCTTTCTGTCTGTCTGTCCATTCTTCTTTCTTTCCTTCCGTCTATCTGTCTCTCTACCCACCTGTCTATCAGTGTGTGTCTGTCTGTTTTAATACACAGATAGATAGGTAGATAAATAGACTGATACATAGGGAGAGACAGACAGACACAGACGGACAGACAGACAGACAGACATGGTTAGACTTATACAAAGACAGATAGATGGATCAACAGAGAGATCAACAGATTGATGTTTAGACAGCATGATAAAGAGACTGATAGATACAGACAGGCTGATGGACAGACATAGAGGCAGATTAACAGAAGCGCATACAGATTGACAGACATACAGATGGATGGATGGACAGACGGACTGATAGACTGATAGTCAGATGATTTAGAGACAGATAGCTATCCACATTCAGAGGAAGAACTACTGGAGTGCAAACACAGAAGAAAAACACCTGCTGGAAAACATGGGTTGATGCGGACATGACAACAAACTCCAACCTTCTACAGAACTAAGTCATCATTTCAGTATGCTAGGAACAGGCTAACCCTGGAGGCCACAGAAAGGTCCCTCAAAACTAAGAGAAAATATCAAAGAGGTTTTGAAGAATTACACGAGGAAAAAGGATGAGAAACTTTTACCTGGTATCAAGAACTGGGAAGAGAGGGTTCTAATAGCCAGAAATGAGGAAGCTGAGCGTTCACTGCTCCCATTCATGGGATGAGAAGCAAAGACCTTGCTCTTGCTGTCCAGGGCATGGAGGGTATATTTCTGGGTGTATTTCTGGCACTGCTGTGACTTGGAAGAGATCCTATTTCACGTGCACTGAAACTCATCTTCTTAGATCGGAGAAAGCTGGTACAGATCTTCTTCCTCTTCCTCATCAGCTGGCAGAATCTAGGAAGACAATTGCATTGTTAATATTTTCTGTGACAGCAGTTTACAACATTCTTAAGGGAATATTGAGTCTCCACTTCACTCTCTCCCCACTTTTGCCCCATGCCTCCACCACTCTTGAGAATGTAAGCCATCTCATCTAGATTTTCCATGGCTAATCCCATAGAACATTTTTCCACATTAATCCTTTTGTGAAAGGAATCTGAAATTAAAACAGTTAATTAAGAAGGTGCAAACACTTTCCTTTGGTCTGGAGGCAGACTCTCAGTTCTTTTTCTCTGGAAGAAAATAGCATTTTTCTTTCATCACAAGTCCTTGGGATAGTTTTGGATTATTTTATTGGTAGGAATAGCTAAATTATTCACAGTTGTTAATTGCACAGTATTACTGTTACTTGTCCAGTGTTTACCTGGTTCTGCTTATTTAATTCTGCTTCAGTTCATGGAAATCTTTTCAGGTTTTTCTGAGCTTTTCCTGCTTGTCATTTCCTATTGTACAATAGTATTGTATTACAATACAGTCATATATTATAACTTAGTCATTCCCCAATTGATGGGCATCCCATCACTTTCTAATTTTTTGCTCCCACAAAAAGAACTGTTGTAAATATTTTTGTAAATATAAGTCCTTCCTGTGTTCATGTTTTGTTTCTTTGGGATATAAATCTAGTAATGGTATTGCTATGTCAAAGGTTATGTACTGTTTTGCAGCCCTTTGGGTAAAGGTCCAAAAAGTTCTCTATAATGATTGAATCACTTCATAACTTCCCCAACAGAGCATTAGTGTCTCAACTTTCCCACAACCTCTCCAAGCTTTGTCACTTTCCTTTTCCAAAATAATAGTCAATCTGTTAGGGATGGGGTGGTGCTTCAGAGTTGTTTCAATTGGCATTTTTCTAATTAATAATGACTTAGAGCATATTTACATAATTACAAAGAGCTTTAATTACTTTGTTAGAGAATTGCCTGTTCATATCCTTTGGCCATTTATCAATTGGAAAATGATTTGTATTTTTATATATTCAACTCATTTCTCTATGTATATGAGAAATGGGGTCTTTATTAGAGAGACTGCTAATACATTCATGCACTATTCTGATTACTGTGTATTACTCTCCATCCTATTTCCCCCTGTTTACTTTCTGACCACTATCTCTCCCAATTTGTCCTCTTTTCTATCTGCCCCACTCCCTTTTCTTATCCCCTTCCCCTCCCACTTTCCTGTGGGGTAAGATAGCTTTCTATACGCAATTGACTTTGTGTGATCTTCCCTCCTTGACTCAATTCTTTTTATTTTATTATTTTATTTTTTTAAACCCTTACCTTCTGTCTTGGACACAATACTACGTATTGGCTCCAAGGCAGAAGAGTGGTAAGGGTAGGCAATGGGGGTTAAGTGACTTGCCCAGGGTCACACAGCTGGGAAGTGTCTGAGGCCAGATTTGAAAGCTAGGACCTCCCATCTCTAGGCCTGGGTCTCAATCCACTGAGCTACCCAGCTGCCCCCTCTAATGAGAGTAAGGTTCATATGTTCCTCTCCCCACCTCCCCCACCTTCCCCTCCACTGTAAAAGCTCTTTCGCATTATGTATGCAATAATTTATCCTATTCTATTTAATCACACACTTGCCCTTGTGATACTTCCATCAAAATGTATAATACATGGGCAGAAGGGACAGAAAGAAAATACAGTATCAGTGAGAATGCACAGATGCAGCAAAGATAAGTTTTGGTAGTTCTAACTCCCCTGGTACTCGTAGGATCTAATGAGGGCAACAGAGCACAGTATTCCAAGGTTCCTGCCCCTGTTACCACAAAGGTCTTTAATGATAAGTTACCAGAAGAAAATATTTCAGTTAGACATGTAGACCTCGATGACAAATAACTTCAAAAATGAATAAGAAAAGGACTGCAACTCTAGTAAAGTCGGCCCTCCAATGATCAACTTTGGTTCCCATTTAAATTTTCATATATCCCTCTTAACATATAATAATGAAACAAAGTAATGCTGTACTTTCAAACCAGTCTAAGGACGTCACCTAAAAAAGTGTTGAAGAAATATTTATTTGTCTTTCTAGTTTTGTGAATAAAGTCTGGCTTACAGCTAAGACTATACTGAAATCTTTTCAATGCCCAACATGTTAATTGAATGAACCTTCCAGTATTTAAGTATTTTCTTTGTAGAAGTTTATTTCCAATGACCTTTGTTTCCCATATTAGATTTATATTGACTCTGCATAGATCATTAGAAAGTGATTTTTTTTCATACATTTTGGAGACTTGGAGAAATGGCATGTTATCTCCACTTTGAAAGCCATGAATTGGTAAGAGGCTTGGAGTTAAGAATTAGTTAAGTTGGGGGCAGCTGGGTAGCTCAGTGGAATGAGAGTCAGGCCTAGAGACGGGAGGTCCTAGGTTCAAACCTGGCCTCAGCCACTTCCCAGCTGTGTGACCCTGGGCAAGTCACTTGACCCCCATTGCCCACCCTTACCACTCTTCCACCTATGAGACAATATACCGAAGTACAAGGGTTTAAAAAAAAAAAGAATTAGTTAAGTTAGAATGTCAGATGACCACATCTAAAGTTTTTAGCAGAAGAAAAATATATCTTGGGGGAAAAAATAGGAGTGCTAATGGATTTTGCAATCTGTTTATTTAGATTCAGAAGAAAACATTGCTTCTAAGATTTGGTCCTACTGCTGAGCATTCATTTCCACAGGCATCCATTGGTTGAGGTTCAAGGTTAATAGTTTGGGGTCCAAATTGAAGGTCAATAGAATTTTCCCTAAAAAGGGGTCAGAGAATCAACCTAAGGCATCATAAAAAGTATGCCAATTAATACCAAGTAATTATATAAAGTTATAATGCATAACTCTCTATATTAGTAGTATATAGAGGATCAGTAGATCCTATTATTTTGTGTTTAAATGTAGAAATAATGCTGAAGCCTATTCTGAATACAGAAGCAGTCTTCAGATATTTCAGTGTAAAAGTTTTTTTTAAACAGGGTGCCTTTTCTAATTTCAAAAATGACCTAGATTCTAGCATTGCTTCATCAGAGAATACACATAAACCTCAGCAGACAAGGTCCTATGTAATGAAGCATGTGGCTCAGATCTAGGACTTATTGCAAATAGGATGATCTTATGGAAAAAGTGCTACATGATTCCCTCTACAAGCAGCTACTTGAAACCATCTTTAGTTGGTATCTTCATCTAACTCTAACTGACCTAACACCTCCTAATAGGTTCCAATACCACCTTCATAGATGGCAATGAACTTAAGACATCTACACTAACCAATTTGCACAGGACTTTTTATCATCTTTGGTATGAATACCATTTAGGAATGTCACAAAAGCCATGTTCATGCAGCCCAAAGCCCTGAATTATTTATTCCATTGATATTCTATTCCAGAATTTCATTAAATAAGATTTTAACGAAGATACTTACTGAGATGTAGGTAAGCTTCTAAAATGAATTTTTTATTTATGTCTTTTATTTGTGTATCACTTTCACTTCCAAATATTTCACTTTTCCTTTCTCCCAGAGAGCCATCCATTACAACAAAGAATTTTTAAAAACTCAGCAAAATTTTCCAGCACACCAACAAAGTATGATATTATATGAAATGATCCACATCTATAGTCTTTTCAAGGAAAAACTGTCATAATTACACAGCAATCAGTTTTATTTTCATTTGTATTTTTCTCTTGATTTTCATAATTTTAGTTGTGTGTATTGTTTTCTTTCCTACTTATGTCACTTAGCTCATGTGTGTTTTCCTATGCTTCTTTGTATTCATCTTATTGATTATTTTTTAGAGCAAAGAAATATTGCATTATATTCATGTACCAAAATAGATTTAGCTATTCCCTGATCTGTGAGCATCTACTTTGCTTACAATTCTTTTCTACCACAAAAAGGGCCGCTACAAATATTTTGGTATATATTTAACCTTTCTTTTTGTCACTGGCCTCCTTGGGCTACGAGTAAAGTAATAGTAGCATTTCTGGATGGAAAAGTATGACTATACTTTTCTTTGACTGGATTCCAAATTGCTGTCCGGAACAAATGGGACAATACAAAGCTCCACCAACAGTGTGTTGTGTGCCTACCTTTCCAAAACACCTTCCCAATATTTTATAATTTTATAAAGAACCAGTGTTTTCAGAAGCCACCTAAATCCAGTCCACCCTAGGACAAGAGTCCTGTCAGTGATATGCCTAAAAGTTATATCCAGTCTTTGCTTGGATACGTCTATCCTACCATCTCTAGAGTAGGCCATTTGTTTGGCAAGATCTTCATCGTTAAGAAATGTTTGCATTTGTGTTGCTCAAATTTTCAGTTTTTCAACTTCCACTCATTGCTACTAGTTCTACTTTCTTGGACCAAATACAACAAGCCTAATCCCTCTTGCATGTGACAACCTTTAAATTACTTGAAGATAATTATCATATTGTCCCCTGAGTTTTCTCCAAGTATGATACCCTCTGTTCCTCCAACACTTCCTCATAAGGAATTCTGTGAAGGAACTAAATCATTCTGGTCATACCTCTTTAGACAAGCTCTGGCTTATTTAAGTCCTAACTAAAATAAGGACCTTGAAGTGATCCTACATTCTTCCAGATATGATCTGAACAGTCAAGAAGCCAGGAGATCTGCTGCCTAATCCTAAACCCTGTGCCTCTCAGCTACAAGTCCATCTCTTCATTCGGAATTTTATTAACTGGCATTTTACCTATCCTACTGTAGGCTCAAGCACTGTTATAATTCCTATTGACCAAGTCAGTGAAAAATGTTACTTTTTCTATATTCTTTCATATCTTGGATTCTAGTTTTCTTAAGGAATTCAAATGCATTCAGCCATTTATTCAAAGAATAATTTCTTGAAAACATTCTTTCTTGACAACTTTGAGAAAGCTCTAATCATTGTCGGATCCAACTTGGATAAAGACATCTTATTTTTTAACTGTCTAGGTGAAGCTGAAAAGTGAATTATTAGATCTCTGCAGCTAGTTTAGGTGACAAATACAAAGAAATCTATTTGAAAAAAGAAAATCAGCATCCAGCTAAACGTACATTAATACAGAAGAGAAAGTAGGCGCAGGATCTACAAGAACTATAAGAATTCAAATGCGGAGAATTGAAGAGCAAATTCTACAGTTTTTATACTTAAGTCCAAGATTCCCAATCTTTCCCAAAGACTTGAGGAGGAAGGGGAAAAGACCTCCTCCCATATTAGTCCAATACTTGACTATACTGAATAACACCACCAATAAGATGCTCTCTTTAAAATCACTAATTTTCCTAGTGTGCATGTGTAGCTGAGGGGTAGGAAATCTTCCTGAAAAGAGATCATGGATTGCAATCCTTAATACAGTCTCTTCATTTGCATCTCACTATGATACCTTGTCATCCTTCTTGAGCAACTTGAGGATCTTGGTCTATTACCATCACTTTAATGCTTCATTATTGTATTCTTGGGAGCATGGAGTCTCTATAATATTTATTTTCAGAAGACTGAGGGTTTTTGCTTGTGGTGTGAAGTCTCAAAGGAAAAAAAGTCATCTCTATCACTCAGGAGGGCCCTTTCCTATAAACTTGATGACATCTCCTTCTCCAGTTTATTGAAATTGAAGAGAAATAAGAAGAGGAGAGGAAAATAACCTTCCAAAGCAGCTGATTGCCACCAGACTAGGATAATAAGTCTAAGCCTGAAATACACAGTTTGATAATGGTATTCCATGGACATTCTAACTGCTAACAACCGCAAATTCCCTCATATCTAGAAATGACCTGCTCATCTTTAATACTTTCTTAAATAAAATATTAGGCAATCTGTAAGCATTTTTTTAATGTTTAAAGAGCTACCTTACAATAAATCCTTCTACTAAAACAGATGAGACAAATATTTTAACTCTTTCTCTTAGTCACCCGGAAAGAAAGAAAGATAGGACATGCTACAGGAAAAAAAGGAGCACGCAAAATGGTTTCTATTTTAAATGGCAAATTAATGACAAATAGAATTTTCGTTTTCAATGATAAATTTCCCAGGAACTTTTGAATATAAGTAACAGAAAAGCCCCAATTGTTTACTTTAATGAATGGTAAACTCTTAATCTAATGATTCGGTCTGGATTAGAAATGTTTTGTATAGAATATCCATTTTAGTATAGTAATATTTAAAGTCCTATTCCTTGAAGATTGATTCTACCTCATTGAAAAAATAAAAAAAAGGTTTTATGGGAGTAGAGACCGCAACCCAGAGTATGAGATGAAGAACAGCAGAACAGATAGTTTGACAGTGTGAGAGAGGAGATCATTTGGAAGATGACTCCATGATTCCCATGAGACAAGGTGGCTCTACCACTGAGTCTTCCCTTTAGAGTTGACATGTCTGTCTCCCCCTCCAGAGAATGGTGGGGGAGGGAATAGAGCCTTAATAGGTCTGATTAAATTTATTATGCCTATATCCTCAGAACATTTTTTTTTCAGAAGAATAAGTGCTTCCTTCTTGTCCTGTGTAAGCACAATTACAACTTAACTAAATTTATAGTGTTTCACTTTGATGCCAATTTTGTAAAGTTTAATATGTAATATAATGATTAGTTATGTCACCCTCTCTGGCACATAGAGGCTGGGTAAACCTGGGGAAGTCATTTAAGCTGTCGAGGCTCCTAGTAAAATCTATGGGCCTCTTAAATTGCAGAACAGTAACTGATTTGCATTGGGAGAGGGTGTTTCTACACTAGAACCTCCCAACACTAACGAAATCACAGGTCTGGACCCCATAGCCCTCGAACAACAAGGACAACAATGATGACAACAAAGATAAATGGCTCAGCCTCTGCAAGTCCTCCAACTTATGGCCTTATGCCAAGCTGGTGAGCTTATCTCTACCAACATACCAGTTCTGATAAAAAGCAGTAGGCCATGGGGGCAGCTGGGTAGCTCAGTGGATTGAGAGCCAGGCCTAGAGACGGGAGGTCCTAGGTTCAAACCCGGCCTCAGCCACTTCCCAGCTGTGTGACCCTGGGCAAGTCACTTGACCCTCATTGCCCACCCTTAGCACTCTTCCACCTATGCGACAATATACCGAAATTAAGAGTTTAAAAAAAAAGCAGTAGGCCATTCATAGCAAATCTGTATGTTAAAGTCTTTAAAGCTTTTTTTTTTGCTTAGATGGACCAATCTTCAAATGCAAAATCCTTCTCCATTCCCCCAAATTTCAAGGATCCCTGATTTTGTCAGTGAGCATGCATTCCCTCACCTACTTGGCAAATGATCCTCAAAAGTTGCTCTGAGTCAAGAATACAGCATAGGATCATAGATTTAGAGCCGGAAAGGACTTCGGAGGCTGCCTTATCCATTTCCCTCACTTTTACAGATGAGGAAACTGAAATTCAGGAAAGTGAAGTCCCTGGGGTACAGTCACATAACAAGTGTCACAAATGGTCTACTTCAACCAGGTCCTCTGACTTCAGAGACAGCACTCCTTTACTATATGTACTGCCTGCTGAGGAGCCTCTTCCAATTTAGCTAATTGAGACCTTGTATGACAAATATGCAGTCCATTCATTGCTAAATACATATGAGAAGCCTTTTCCTTGCTTTTTGGAATCTAATGAGCTTTTTGTGTTTGCATAGTCTTTGGGAAACCAGAGTCACTTCTCCACAATGAGGCATGGGGATAACATTGGAGAAGAAATCTTTTTTAAAAATTAAATTTATTTTAAGGTATTTTTCCAAGGTTACATGATTCATGTTTTCTCCTTCTCCTCTGTCCTTCCCCATCCCAGAGCTGACAAGCAATTCCACTGGGTTATACATATATCATCGCTCAATACCTTTTTCCATATTATTCACTTTTGTAATAGAGTAGTCTTTTAAAACCAAAAACCCAAATTCTATACTCACATAAACAAGTGACAATTCATATATTTTTCTTCTGTGTTTCTACTCCCACAGTTCTTTCTCTGGGTGCAGATAGCTTTCTTTCTCATATTTCCTTCAGAGTTGTCCTAGATCATTGCATAGCTATTAGAAGCAAAGTTGATTTCATTTGATTGTCCCATAATGTTTCAGTTACTATGTATAATGTTCTCCTGGTTCTACTCATTTCACTCCATGTCAGTTCATGGAGGTCTTTCCAGTTTTTATAGAAGTCAAGTAGTTCATCATTCCTTTCAGCAGAATAGTATTCCATCACCATCATGTACCACAATTTGTTCAGTCATTCCCCAATTGAGGGACACCCCCTCATTTTCCAATTATTTGCCACCATAAAGAGAATAGCTATAAATATTTTTGTGCAAACATTTTTTTTTATCTCTTTGGGGTACAAACCTAGTAGTGGTATTGCTGGATCAAAGGGTAAGCATTCTTTTAAAGTCCTTTGGGTATAATTCCAAATTGCCTTCCAGAATAGTTGGATCCATTCACAACTCCACCAGCAATGCATTAATGACCGAATTTTGCCATGCCCCCTCCAACATTTATTATTTTCCTTTACTGCCCTATTGGCCAATCTGTTAGATGTGAGGTGGTACCTCAGAGTTGTTTTGATTTGCATTTCTCTAATCAGGAGGGATTTAGAATACCTTTTTATTTGATTATTTATAGTTTTGATTTCTTCATCTGAAAACTGCTTTTTCACACTCCTTGACCATTTGTCAATTGGGGAATGGTGTTATTTCTTATACATTTGCCTTAGTTCTTTAGATATTTGAGAAATTAGACCTTTGTTAGAGAATTTTGTTATAATTTTTCCCCAAGTTTGTTGCTTCACTTATAATTTTGGCTGCATTGGTTTTATTTGTACAAAAACTTTTAAATTTAATATGGAGAAGAGATCTTGAATGAATAAGGTACTCCATAAGGAAAGGGGCACTTAGATGGTACAACAGAGTAGGGCACTAGGCCTGGAGTCAGGAAGACTCATCTTCATGAGTTCAAATTTCAACCTCAAACACTTCCTAGCTATGTGACTCTGGGCAAGTCATTTCACCCTATTTGCCTCAGTTTCTCATCTGTAAAATGATCTGGAGAAGGAATTGGCAAACCACTGCAGTATCTTTGCCGAGAAAACCCTAAATGGAGCCAAGAAAAATTAGACACAACTGAAAAATGATTCCATCAGGATATTAAAGTGGCTACCAGTTTACCAGTGGCCTAAAATGTTTAATGAACATATGATAAGTGAACAGATTACTGCTTCCTGAAGTAGCAGGTTAGGTCCACTCTGAAATAATACTTTTTTTTAAAACCCTTAACTTCTGTGCATTGGCTCATAGGTGTAAGAGTGGTAAGGGTGGGCAATGGGGGTCAAGTGACTTGCCCAGGGTCACACAACAGCTGGGAAGTGTCTGAGGCCGGATTTGACCCTAGGACCTCCCATCTCTAGGCCTCAACTCTCAATACACTGAGCTACCCAGCTGCCCCTGGTATAATACTTTAATTCCATCAATCAACCTCAACTGAAACAACTCATTTAAAGATGATTAATACTAAAAGTCAAGCGAGGGGAAAAACCAGCCACAACATCAAAATAGAATCCTGGGTAAATAAAGAAATCTCTCAGTACAAGTAAAATAGATAAAAAAAATTTAGGTAATAAACTTTGTTCTAATTCAATACCAAAGCATTTAGAATCAAATGGGGAGAACTAATCCAATCACACCCTTCATCTGCCAGGGTCTTACAGCAGGCAGCTACTTTTCTAGAGAATAAATGGTTTCAGTCACTTTTAAGCAACTGAAAGTTTATTCACTAAACAAGTTTCCTGCCTTACTGATTAGCATGCAATATATATCTATATATCTATATATATAGAAAGGCATACAGCAGCCTTTAACTATAGAAGGAGGATTGAAAGACTATATTGTATTACAAGTTAAATTCTAATTAGACATATGAATAATTAAATGACATTTTAAAATGTTACTTAAAGCTTTAATGAGGAAGTTTTCTCTTTGTAATTCCAAACACGTTTTCCTACCGGGCTAATGACCAAATAAAATAGTCTTCTTTTGTCATTGTTCTCTGAAATCCACTATTCCTATTGATAGCTATTCACACTGTTACAAGTAAACTGTACCCCAAAGAACAAGATTAATGGGAAACTTTTCTTGTGATCTCTTTTATACTAAAAGGCAGAGTAGTAAATTATACACTGAACTCAATTACAAAGTGATAAAGGCAAAAAATAAATCTCACATCTATCTGTATTAATCATGTAATAAAATATTTTAAATGGTTTAATTAAGGTCCAAATTAAATCTTAAAAATGCATTGAGTCAAAAGTCAATTTTTCTCATGTTAATTAAATATTACTTTTGGGTGAACATTATTCTAAAAATAGAATACTGTTCTGATATACACATGTTTAAGTTCATAATAACTGTGGAATAATATGGCCATCACAAAGCATTTGGATGTAAATTTGATAAAGTAAGATGTTTCTAGACTTTCACAACTTAAACCTGAAAAATAAATTTTAATCATTTATATAATATGTGTGAAATGGGAAAATATTTTCCAATATAGTATATTAATATTAGATTGGTTTTTTTAAAAAAATCATTCTTAACCAAAAAAATTTCAAATCTCTTAGTAAAAGTCAGTATGCATTTTTAAAAAAATTTTTTTTAAACCCCTAACGTCGGTGTATTGGCTCTTAGGTGGAAGAGTGGTCAGGGTGGGCAATGGGGGTCAAGTGACTTGCCCAGGGTCACACAGCTGGGAAGTGGCTGAGGCCGGATTGGAACCTATGACCTCCTGTCTCTAGGCCTGACTCTCAGTCCACTGAGCTACCCAGCTGCCCCTATCAGTATGCATTTTTAAAAGGATGTGTAGCTCTACAGAGTTCTCCTCTTCTAAGCTTCATCATGGAGTGAAAGTGATTCTGTGTTCTTGAAGGCTATGCCAGCAGAGGTCAAGTTCTAGCAGATTCTGCAAAGATGCAAAGGCTTCAAGTACACCTCATCATGTAGAGGAAAGAGTATTGAATTTGGACTTAGAAGCCCTGGGTTTGCATACTGGCTCAGGCACTTACTACCTGTGGGCTGGCTGAGCCACCTAAAATTCCCTAGGCAAGAGGTTTTCTCATCTGTAAAATGAGAATGTCAGATTACGTGGCCTTTAAGGCCCTTCTGGCCATAAATCTATCTTCTCTCACGTTCTTTCATAACACCATTTTCTTTTTCCTCTTACAATCTCTTGTTGCTCATTTCATTTTCCTACTCCTTCAAAGTATCTCATTCTATTCAGAATTCTTGTTTCAGCCAGGCTTGGGCTCTGCCTGAAATGAAGAGCACAAAAACTAGCTCTGGATGGATTCCAGTTCTCTTTGCTTTAAACCTTATGGATCCATGCATATATTGTGATGTTCTTTCTCAGTTCCCTCTGATTTTTACTTCTCTGTTGCAGGAGAGTTCAGTTGCTCTAGACCTAGTCAGGTCAATCTTTTGCCCTTATGTTTTTTTGTGGCCTGAGGATATGGAGGGTCAACAATTGAGTTCTTCTGCTAGCTCCAGGATTTAGATTGTATTTCTCTACCAGAACATGTTAGGAATGCTGAAGAAGTGAATTGGGGATTTGGGATTGGCCTTCTCTGCTTCTCTGTTCAGGAACTTGTTAGCTAGTTGGAGTCCTTGGTATGTCAACCTTTGAAAGACAGCTGAAATTGCTTTACTTTTTGTAAAAATAATTCTTATTTTGTAGAATTCTGAGAGGTCATGAGGATTAGAGAAAGCATCTAGTTCTCCATCTTGTTGGTCACATGATGTAGAAGTCAACTTTGTGCATTTTCACTGGTTGTGTGTCATGCCAAAAATTATTACCCTTTTTGTTTCCACCTCCTGTTTTCCTTCTCATCTCAGAGAAAATCTCACCTTCTGGAAAAATCTTTTCCTGGTCTTCCTTAATACTAGTGTCTTTCCTCTAAGATTATCTACAATTTAGCCTGTATTTAATTTGTTCAAGTATTTCATGTCTGGATCAGATATTATGGACATTTTAGTCACTTTGTAAGTATAATTCCAAACTGTATTCCAAAACGATCAAACTAACTAACTTTTCAATATTTAAAAGTACATTCATGTGTCTGTCTTTCCACAGCCTTCCCAATACTAGCCTTGTTTGGTCAACCAAAAAAGCCAATGACACAGTGTTTAACTATATAAAATTGAATAAAGCTGTAGCCTTCGTTGTCCCTGCTGTCTCTAATGTATGCGCCATTAGAGAGATGGCTGTTACCTAAGAAGGATCTAGAAAACACATTATTCTCTCCAGCGCCTCTTAGAATGGAGACCAAGACCAATTTGCTTTCACTTGGAAGAACTTTGACATCCTACATCCAAAGTACTTAAACAGCCCAATGATTTGTCAACAATGGGTGACAGGGTAGGTGGTATCCAATGCCTCTTTGCCCCCTGAACTTATAGCTCTACATCACAGAGATGACACTGTGCTGGTAACTAAAAAGAGGCAGGCGGCAAAGTAAACAAAGATTTCTCTGCTAAAACCTTTGAATGGGGATGGCTGTGCGACCAATCCTGATCAAATTCAGGGGTCCGTCAAACAAGTTAAGTCCCTGGGGAGACAAGAGGCTGGAGCTCAGTAAGATATACTTGCTTGTTAAAGGCAAACTGTTAGCCATAGCCTCCCATAGAAACAAAAAAAGACTCAGAATTGATGAGACTATTTGGCCACTTTAGTCTTTTACCCATAAGTTGTTAATAAGAATTTTAGGCAAGACTTAAACTTAGGACTTCCTGATTATAAGGTGGGCTCTTTATCCACTGCACATTCTAGATGCTTCTGTGCCTAATGACTAGGGAATGACTGAATAAATGTGGCATAAGAATGTAATGGACTCTTACTGTGTCATAAGAAATGATAACTCTCAAGAATTAATAGAAACACAAAAACTTTACTTGTCTGAAGTAATGGAGAGTGAAGAGATTTTGGCATTCAGCAAATAACAAGTTCTTTGCATAAATTACAGCTGTTGTTATATACTCAACCTTACATTTCATCACGTTTTGCCATTTGGTCAGGCTTTATTTTTCGAAATGGTTATAATAAATAAAGGTGTAAGACCATTACTAGCTGAAATGCCACTGGGAGATTCAAGAATATTAGTGCCAGATTTTTAAATTTTTATAATGGGTACTGAACTTTTCTCCTATTCTCCTATTATTGGAGGAAAGAAATCTTTCCAGTTACTAGCTGAAGGTCACTCATAAAGAAACTATCATACAGTAAAAAACTGAGAGCAAGATGAGAAGCTTTGTAGTGTGATATGGTAGGGGAAAAAACAAACCTTTTTCTTTTTCAGTATTTAGATAGATAAAATCTCTATAGATTTCTCTCTACCTATACACATATATGTGTGTAAATAGACAAGACTATCTCCCTAAAATAGAAGAGATTAGATATATAATAATTCCTTCCTTGCCTTTTTCCTCTCAAACCCTCTTTCTTTCCAAGTCATGTTCCAGAAGTCCTTTCACATTGTTTAGCTTGAGTTGTCTTTTCCTAAGCAGTTAACCTATAAACAATCTAAACATTCATGAGGAGGTAAATATATTTTATTTGGCAACATTTTTATGCCCAATTCTGCTTTCTAAGTGACTAACCAAGTAAATTTGGAGATTGGCTTACAAATAAAATCGTCTACACCTAACACATAATAAAATCACTTAAAACTTTTTAAAACTCCACATTTAAAAGGAAATACAATAATATGGACTTCTTAGAATAATTTTAAAAATTTATAATTAAGAAGATGTAGCATTTCATTTAGAGGTTAGGGAAAAAAATTGCAATTCCACCCCTGCCATCTAACTTTGCAAAGCCCTTGATATGTACTCATGGATCTATGGATCCCATGTTAAGAACTTAAACTAGGAGCTCATAGTGTGCTAAGGGATAAACAACATGTTGCTCAAGTAAGGATAATACAAAAACAAAGCATTAAGAATCTTTGTGTTACATGTTAAAACCAGTGGAAATATGCATCAACCATGGGGGTGGGTGGAGCTTGGGGGGTGAAGGGGAAAGGAAGAGCATGAATTATGTAACCATGTTAACTTTTCTAAAAAATAAATACTAAAATTGTGTTTTAAAAAAAAGAATCTCTGTGTTAGAGACAGCACAGAGTGACGGGTTTAAAGTTAGCAAGCCTATCAAACTAACAAAAACGTTTTTATAGAATTAGAAAAATGATAACAAAGATCATCTGGAAGAACAAAAGATCAAGACTATCAAAGGAACTAATGAAAAAATATGAAAGATGGTGGCTTAACAGTATCAGATCTTAAACTATACTACAAAGCAGTGATCATAAAAACAATCTGGTACTGGCTAAAAGATAGAAGGGTGAATCAATGGAATAGACTTGGGGTAAATGACCTCAGCAACCTAGTGTTTGATAAACCCAAAGATCCCAGATTTTGGGATAAGAACTCAGTATTTGACAAAAATTGCTGGGAAAATTGGAAATGAGAAATGGGAAAAATTAGATTCAGATCAACAACTTGCACCCTATACTAAGATAAATTCAAAATGGGTAAATGGCTTAAATATAAAGAGGGAAATTATAAGTAAATTAGGGGAACATAGAATAGCATATAGCATATCTGTCATATCTGTGGGAAAGGGAAGAATTTAAGACCAAGCAAGAGATAGAGAACATTACGAAATGTAAAATGAATAATAATTTTGATTATATTAAATTAGGGATGTGGCAAAATTGGGACACTAATGCATTACTGGTAAAGTTGTGAATGGATCCAACCATTTGGAATTATACCCAAAGGGTTTTAAAAGAATGCCTGCCCTTTAATCCAGCAATATCACATCACTACTAGATCTTTACCCCAAAGTGATTAAAAAAAAGTTTGTACAAAAATATTTATTGGAAAATGAGGGGGTGTCCCTCAATTGGGGGGAATGGCTGAAAAAATTGTGGTATATGATGGTGATGGAATATTATTGTGCTGTAAGGAATGATGAACTGGAGGATTTCTATAAAAACTGGAAAGATCTCCATGAACTGATATGGAGTGAAATGAGTAGAACCAGGAGAACATTGTACATAGTGACTGAAACATTGTGGCATGATCAAATGTAACAGACTCTGCTACTAATAACAATGCTATAGTAATAATCAAGAACAATCCTGAGGAACTTATGAGAAAGAATGCTATCCACATCGAGAGAAAGAATTGTGAGGGTAGAAAAGCAGAAGAAAAACATATGATTTGTCACTTGTTTATATGTGTATAGAATTTGGGGTTTGGGTTTTAAAAGATTACTCTATTACGAAAATGAATAATATGGAAATGGGTATTGAGTGTTAACATGTATAACCCAGTGAAATTGCTTGTCAGCTCTAGGAGTGGGGAGGGCAGAGAGGAGGGAGAGAACATGAATCATGTAACCACAGAAAAATAATTAAAAAGAAATAAATTTTAAAAAAAGTCAGCAAGCCTTAGGTTCAATTCTTATCTCTGACACTTAATAGATCTTATAACTTTTGCATGGTGTTTAAGTTCCATAGACTTTAAGAAACTTACAGAGTAAAACAACTCTGAGGTACCACCTCACACCTAGCAGACTGGCTAACATGACAGCAAAGGAGAGTAATAAATGTTGGATGGGATGTGACAAAATTGGGACACTAATGCATTGCTGGTGGAGTTGTGAATTGATCCAACCATTCTGGATGGCAATTTGGAACTATGCCCAAAGGGCTATAGAAGACTATCTGCCTTTTGATCCAGCCATACCACTGCTGGGTTTATACTCTAAAAAGATAATAAGGAAAAAGACTTGTACAAAAATATTTATAGCTGTGCTCTTTGTGGTGGCAAAAAAAATGGAAAATGGGAGAATGCTCTTCAATTAGGGAATGGCTGAATAAATTGTGGTATCTGTTGGTGATGGAATACTATTGTGTTCAAAGGAATAATGAACTGGAGGAATTTCAGGAGAACATTGTACACAGAGACTGACACACTGTGATACAATCAAACATAACAGAGTTTTCTACTAGCAGCAATGCAAGGATCCAGAGCAAGGCTGAGGGACTTATGAGAAAGAAAGCTATCACCATTCAGAGGAAGAACTGTGGGAGTAGAAACACAGAGGAAAAAAAACTGCTTGAACACATGTGCTGATGGGGATATTATTGGGGATGTAGACTCTAAACGACCACCCTAGTGCAACTATCAATAATATGGAAATAGGTCTTGATCAATGATACATGTAAAACCCAATGGAATTGCGTGTTGGCTATGGTGGGAGGGGGATTGGGGGAGAGGGAAAGAACATGAATCATGTAACCATGTGAAAATATTCAATATATATATATATATAAAATGAGAATGATCCACATCATGTGTGAATGGAATTAGCTCACCCTCATTCATTTGGGTAGACTCTAGCCACCAGAAATAATGTCACCCCACCAACTTAGAATTAAGTGGGGAGGGGGAGGTCTGTGACCCATACATGATAGTAAGTGACAAATCAAAAACAAGGAACTGCCCAAGGCAGTCCAAAACAGTATTGAGGCTGCCATTTGTCCACTTGAAATTGGAGGTGGATGCAGGAAGTGATGAAAGATGCTAACTTTCTCTTCCCTTGGCATTTCTGGAGGCTCTAGCCTTAGGGAGGCCTCTCTTCTTGAAGGAGTCCTTGTGGCTAGAAGCCTTTTAAATTAACCTCTGTGCCTCTCTGCTGGGGCCTCTAAATTCCTACCTGGTTCAGGCCTCTATTCCGGGCCAGAGTTTCCCTCTCTCAATTTCCCTACCTTCAACCTTCCTAATTGTAAATAAACCACCATAAAAGTCATCCTGACTTGGGTCTATTTTATTTTGAAATCGAGTTAATCAATTTCTATATATCTAGTCTCCCCTCTTACAATCAAGAGAAAGAACTGTGGGAATAGAAATCTTGAAGAAAAACATATGACATCACTTGTTTATATGGGTATATGATTTAGGGTTTTGGTTTTAAAAGATTACTCTATTGCAAAAAATGAATAATATGGAAATATGTGTCAAGTGATCACATTTGAATAACCCAATGGAACTGCTCGTCGGCTCTGGGAGGGGGGAAGGGAAGAGGAGAGAGAAAGAAAATGAATCATGTAAACATGTAAAAATATAAAAAATATTTTAAAAATGAGGATGTTATAACATTTGGTACAAATAGGACTAATACTGATAATGCTTCATTATCAATAACTATATGATGTAATATAGTTTGTAACTGTTAATCTCTTTTGATTACATGTATATTTTTGCTTTAACATTGTCAGAGATCATGATTACTATCCCTGCTTTCTTTGTATCAACTGAGACATAATATATTTTGCTATAGCCCTTTATTTTATTCTGTGTGTAAATAAAAAAGAGACAATTTTAAATGTATTTCTTGTAAAAAAAAAAAAAACCAAGAAACTTAAAAAGCAAGAGATGAATTACAATATGTATTGGTAAATACATATTGTCTCCACAGGGGGCAGCTGGGTAGCTCAGTAGATTGAGAGCCAGGCCTAGAGACAGGAGGTCCTAGGTTCAAATCTGGCCTCAGACACTTCCCAGTTGTGTGACCCTGGGCAAGTCACTTGACCCCATTGCCTACCCTTACCACTCTTCTGCTCTTCTGCCTTGGAGACAACACACAGTATTGACTCCACGACGGAAGGTAAGAGTTTAAAAAACAAAAGAGTCTCCACAACAGAATTTCCCAATTGCTAAAGGAATCCTACATCCTTTTGTATATATGTACAATAATCATATGATAAAATAAGATCAATAGTATTACATGTAACATTTAAGTAACTAAGGATGGGATTGAAATCCTACAATCTCACTTAGCCCTGATTCATTTATCAGTTGAGACTGTTCAGTAGATGTGTATGTCCTGGGTGCAACAGTAAATCTATCTGGCCTGGCCAAGAGATTTAATCAGACCCTCTGGGTCCTGTATGAATTGGAAATTCAAATTAATAGTGAACTAGGACCCCGGTTTCTAATGAAACCTCTGAGAAAAAAATTGCCTTGGGGAGGGGGAAGAAGAGTATCTCAATCTCTAAGCTTAAACAGTCTACCCACCCACTGGTTTGAGGGTTTGAACCTTTTGTTTGGCATCCAAATGGCAGCCCTGGAAGAACTGTAGCTGGCCACATCAGGAACTGACAATAAACTAGATGAGATGAGGAAATCAGCTTCAAAATTGTACAAAAAGGCCATCAGAAGTGTGACATTATACCTAAGGGAAACATTTGAGAACTCAAGCAAAATGACTTCCTGGAGCTGTGAGTTACCCTTTTGCCAAAAGTGTTCTGAAGCTCAAAATTTACTTTTCCTGTGCTCTACATGTAATTATAGGAGAGAATGTCACAGACTTTGGCAGTGGGAGGATGTCTTATACTGATTGTTCTTACAATACTACTTCAGTAAATACCCCTTTCTAAAAGCTAATTGCTGCTGACCAACTAACAATCATGAAAACAAGAATACAGTGGGGGTTTTCAAACTCTAGTACTAGAAAAAAGCATCCCTCAACACCTCTGGATTAAACCTTAGAACCCCAAGAAAAGATATCACTCATGCTAGTGGAATGACTGTCACAGAGCATGTGCTACATAAAAAATAAAAAAGGCTAAAACCATAAACGGTACATTAGTAGTAAGAATAGTAAGCTAAGTGGCTAAATTGCTCCATAGCAGAGGCTGGTCTTATTTTACATGCTGGGCTGGTTGCTGTGAAAGGAGACAGGACCAAGAGGCTTGAATGTTGCTCTCCCAGCTGTACTTCTGAACATGGGAAAAATCTGTAGCAAAAAATACCAGACTTAGCAATTGGGTTATTTTTGATTTTTAATTTGGTATTAAGATAAAGATCAAGAAATGATGCTGCTATAGGTAACTGGGAAATTTCCTATAGGTAGGGAACTCACCAAAGGCAGTACTATAAATTGTCAGGATAAGGTAGGGAGAGGCAAAGGCTCAAGAAAAAAGAAGACTCTTTTTACTTAAGTGTGAGTCCTTTTTACATGAATAAAACCTGTTTTATATTTGATGCTTTGGGAACATGACTGGTTGTAAGGGGGTGCTGAAGGTCAGTCTTCAGGAGAATGATACATCATCCTTCTGTTTCCATATTCTATCTGGATGGGAAGGAATAAACCAGTTCATGACAAGTGGGTTTATGGTCACACTTAAGGGTGGAGTGGCAGGAATGGTTAGGGTTAATGATTACTGTTAAGACGTTTCACAAAAACACTTGGTACTTTTATATTAGGAAAAGCTAACAGAAGAGTTACATTGAGTCAGACAAGGTTTGTCTCACTCCTTCCTCCGCTGCTTTCAGAAGACCAACGTCCTTATGTTGGTTCCTGCTGTCTGAGTTTCTCTTTGTGGTACCCGAACTCGAAAATGTCCTTACTAAGGGCTTCTTTTTTAAAAATAACCCTTATCATCCATTTTGGAATCAATACTACGTATTGGTTCCAAGGCAGAAGAGCAGTAAGGGCTAGGCAATGGGGGTTAAGTGACTTGCCCAGGGTCACACAGCTAGGAAGTGTCTGAGGCCAAATTTGAACCCAGGGCCTGCCCTCTCTAGGCTTGGCTCTCAGTCCATAGAGCCAACCAGCTGTCCCCTAAGGGTTTCTTATATGATGAACTTTCCCTTTCCCATGTCATATCACTCCAGAACCCTAATCTGGCTAATCCGATATACTTATTGTCATAAAGGCATTAATGGCTGGCAATGGGTCAATGTGTTACCATTCTGGATAACCCATTTACATGTAAATCAAAGCATTTAATACCTTACAGTGGCAAGAAAACTTCAGATGAGATTTTAGGGCTAGAGGCAGCTCTTCGAAATCACTTGATGAACATACTTTATCAACTCTTACAAAGAGCCTGCCCTTTCTGAAGAACATTTAAATGAATTATTCTCAAAGGTACTCTGGGACATAAAAATTACATTTTTTTTCTGGCTGACCCATAATGTCTATAGCGGCTGCTGGTATTAATAAACGATAATACATAAAGGGCATGAACCTTCTGTTCAGGCCTATTTATTGCAACAGTACTAATAGCAATGCTAGTAATAGTGATAGATAGGACATCTTTTGCACATGCTAATTGTTGTAAAGTGCCAGATCGCCCGGCTTCAGAAAATAAGCAACAGTAATAACAGTGACTACTGGGCAATTTTCATCTGCAAAACAGACAAAAAAGAGATGTGTGCATGGAGCAATCTGTGAAAATGAAGCCTGGCCAAGCCAGCGATCATCACTATAACGGAGCCTTTGTATTTGTAGCTTCCAGAGACTTGTATAGAGTAATGCCATTTTCTCGCTGCAGAGCAGTCACAGAGAGCGAGTGGGATGGAACCTACATAACCACGGGCACAACAAAATGAGCTGATATTTGGGGAGCTTTCGTTTCCCAAGGATTATAAGAATTTCATTGAACAGTAATATCTTAAGTACCTTTTAATCATAAAGTGCCAGGCTGGTTGGTTGTTGTTCTTTGTACTCAATTAAGATGAAAATGACATCACTGGTGATGTCTTTTGACTCAAGCATGAATTGGACTTAAATGAGGAAGAACCGCTCAAAGTCATTGGCCACCTTCTCTTTCGTAGAGTCATTGAAGGCCAGTGGCAATCGAAAAGTCAAGACTGGTAAAGGCTGAGGATGCAGCGGATGATCTAGGCTTCTTCCAGGTTTAACCAAGCTCTAAGTGCTTCACAGAACCCACTTCTATCACCTTCTCAGCCAATGAAACAAATCTTTCTCGTCCACCCCTTCTTCCAGGGGAAGTCTTCACATGCCTGGGGTAGAAATTCCTTTAACTCACTGATGCATTGGAGGCTGGTCAGTAACCCTCAACCTGGGTTAGTCCATCTACCAAGATGATTTTACTGGAGTGTGGCAATGGCACACACTACAGATTCTAGGAGCCACAGGTGACAGCTATGTGGCAGATGGACACCAAAGGAGGAAATGAGCCCTGAAAAGGGCTTGGCAAAGGTCTCACATCAGAGGTACTTCCTGGAACACCTTGTGCATACTAGGCTATGTGATAGGGATAGATACAAAAACAAAATAAGGCCACATCTTCAAGGAACTGAACTTCTATTGGGGGAGGTTTTTAACGTTAAATTAACATTGTTAAGTATAATACAAGATGATATGAAGAGGGAAGGAACATTATGTTGGATAATTTACCGGCCAGGAACACTGAGTGGGTATTCTTGCATAGGATAAGAGGCGGCTATATGATTTTAAATTTTCTAACTACATTATAAAATTCTTTATTACCCATGAGAAATTTCCTTAACATCATGTCCTCTGAGTGATAAATAGAGGATAGGAGTTTCCATATCCTATTATTTTCCCCTAAAAGTTCTTTCCCTTTCCTGTGAAGGGGAAAAGATGTGCTTTTTAAAGTAATGTAATGACCAAACCTGCAGCAGATAATTATACTAATCAGAGATTTTCATCTAGTCCTGCTGAGCCCCAGTCATACAGATAAGGCCAACAAAAGACAGAACAATCAGATTTACTTTTCCCGTTAAGGATCAATGATTTTATAGGTTTTGTACAATGATACATGTATAACCCAGTGGAACTGCTTGTCAGCTTCAGGAGGGGAGGAGGAAAGGCTGGGAGGAAATCATGAATCGTGATTCCATGGAAACCATGAAATCGTGTAACCATGGAAAAATTTTTAAATAAAAAAAAGGGGGGCGGGGAAAGGATCAATGATTTTAACAGTGTGAGGGACTCACGATGTGTGAAATTCTTTCATAATACTGATAGCAACCCATTTATGATAGTAGATCATAGAATCATAAATTTAGAGATGGAAAGGTTTCTTCAAAGCCATTTAGTCCAGCTCCCTTGTTTTAAAGGTGGGAAAACTGAAGACCAGAGATATTCAGCTTCTGTACTCAGTTCACTAACTCCAAAATCCATCACTTTTTCTCCAATACCAGGAGTCTTAGGAAGTTCTGGGAGGTATCCAGAGGTTAATAAAAATGTTATAGATATAAGTAGATTCAAGGTAATCTAAATACAAGTCCAGCACTTATATAATATCTCATGCTGCTTCTTTCCTTCTCTTCAGACACAAGAAATTATTATCTAGAATTTTTCAGAGACAATTTCCAGTAAGAAAGAGTTAAGTTGATGCTTTCATTGTTCTAAGTTTGCTTGTGCAAAACTTCATTAATAAAACTATGGCATGTATATAAAACATAGTTAAGAGACAGTTACGGAAATTGAAAATCGTTGTATGGTGGGTTTTCTGTACTTTCTCTCCAAGAATGGATGTTGCAAGGGTGAACTGGAAATATTCATTTCATCACTTAGAATTCAACTAGTTTAACCGGCAACACATTAAGGCTGTTAAGGGTATATAAAATTGAGCAAAAGTTTTGGTTCTTGTTTGATTCATCCAGAATCCTAGATATCTATGTAGTGTTAAAGATTTGTGTGTCTTCTAATGAAAAACAGCCCACTTTTCCTTAGAAAAAGAATTATTTATTCAGCTCAAGCTACATTCTTGCCTGGTCCAAGTTGACATGTGTTCCCCAAAGGAAGAGAGAGAATAACTCTCACAGATTTGTAATGTAGAAATAGAATTAATGGATTATTTTTATGCCTGAGTTTTTACACTGTTAAAACATCTAGATAATACAATGAAGAATCCTATAAATTATCTGGCTATTTTATATATACGATACCAAATGTCAAGATATTTATTAATAGCTGACAATTTGGCATCATTTAGACAAGGTTTTGAGTTGGAAAATGAAAAATTCAATAGAGCAGTGATGGGCCAACTTTTTTTTTTTTTTTTTTTTTTTTTAAACCCTTAACTTCTGTGTATTGACTTATAGGTGGAAGAGTGGTAAGGGTAGGCAATGGGGGTAAAGTGACTTGCCCAGGGTCACATAGCTGGGAAGTGTCTGAGGCCAGATTTGAACCTAGGACCTCCCGTCTCTAGGCTTGGCTCTCAATCCACTGAGCTACCCAGCTGTGGGCCAACTTTTTAAAGAGGGGGCCAAAGGAAAGGAAATGCTCATCTGTCCGTCTGTTTCTAAGGCAACTCTTTCGAAGTTTCATCGTATTGTATCCTACTCGTTGTATTCGTCAGATTAGGAATAATGTTACCCAGCTGGATAGAACATTTCAGGGGGCCACATTTGGCCCGTGGGCTGTAATTTGCCCATCACTGCAATAGAGCATCAAAATGTCGTAGCCTAGTTTAGAATGTCAGTTTCAGAGAAATTGTCCAACTGACCAGCAGACCTATTGCAAACTCATGTAAAAAGATTTAACCTATCTGGTATGATTTTACAAATTTCATTAGTTAAATAGTAATTAAAAGTGAGGATATCAGGAGCTACGATGAAAGAAAAGAAGAAACCAGGAAAGTTTAATACTTACTCTCAGTCTATATAAGCTTTTAAGGCAGTGAATAGGCATCCAGTTAGTTCTGTTTGTCAGTTAACCAAAGGCTACATACGCTTCAGAGCACTGATTCCCTGAAAAATGAATTCCATTATGTAGCTGGGTCATTTACGGGAGTTTAGGTTAAGTGCATTATACTTTAAGCATTGATCATGTGAGTTCTGATAAATGGGGCAACTTTGATCCCAAGCACTCTTTGTTAGGAAACTCAAGAAAGAAAATGCTGCTAGGAATTTGTACGGGTGATTAAGTATTAACTATGAGGCAAGAGACAGTTTCATCAAGCAAGAAAGACAAATAGTTTAGGAAGCTTCCCCTGTTTTCTCAGCAGCAGCAGAAAGTTGGCCTCTTCGTGATTTGTAATAACCAAATTTCTCATGTAATTTTCTTGAAAGATCAGTTTTAGGTACAACCATTAACTGACATGTTTAGTTTTTCTAAGTCTGGGGATAAGTGGATTGAATTGAGAAATCTTGATCTTCACTTGGCTGCTTCAATTAGCATTGCAAGTTGGGGTTTCTGCAAACAGAAGACTGGTTATCAGAAGGGCTAACAGAGAAGGCTCATGGAGCTTGAGCAGGAGCAAAGGAAGATTTTGATTGTGGCAGAGAGACAGGCTATCCAGGTCACATCCAAATGCAGGCATACACCCTCTAGTGAAGAAGAAATAGAAATGGGGACCAGACCTGTGATTTCACTGGGAGAGAGAAATCTCAAGCAAGGCAAACCCTTTAGCAGTGCAGCTTTTCTAGAACATGGTTTTGAGGGTTAATGAGAGGACTTAAGAGCTAAATCTTTCTCAGAGTTATACACAAATGGATCAAATGTGGGACTTCAACTGAGGTCTTCCTGGCTTCGAAGAGGCTAGCTTTCAACAAAAACCTGAAGATCAAAATGGAGTTTTTCATGTGCATTTCAGAGCTACTGTGGACTGACGCAATCATTTAAGTCCTCACTGTTATCAGTGAGTCTGGATTCAAGAGAAGAGTTTCAACCAAGAGCTTTCTCAGGCAACTGAAAACTTCAAAAGGATTCTGACTCTTGAACTGGGTCTTTGGGGGTCTCCTAAATATAGTAGCAGACACAGCTGAAGCTGGCTCTGAGGAGCCTGATGAGGAACATTGCTCTTGGGTAAGAAATTGGGTTTATGCTCTTTCCCAGAAAGGAGGGGACAATCAGAGCATAACTAAATAACGGTGTATGTTTGTGAATGTGTGTGTGTATTCATACTTTTTTTTCAGGAGGACTAGCCCTTTGCTAATGAGTACTTTGGAATTTAAAAATCCCACATATATGCAATAAAACTAACAATTTAAGAGAAATAAAATTAAAAACTACCAATTAAAATAGATATTAAAAACCATACAAAATGCCTAGTGCTTCTTCTTCTCTTCCTACTGCCTCTTTTTCTCTTTCCTTTTTCACCATCTCCTCCTTCTTTTCCTTCTGTTTTTTATTATTCATCTCCTTTTTATCCTTCTATTTCTTCTTTGCTTATAGCTTCACTTCCTTCTACTGGTCCTCTTCTTTTTTCTCCTTCTGCCTTTCTTCTCATTCTCTATTCCACTTCCTTNCTTCTTCACCTGATAATTCTTCTTCTTCTTCTCCACATCTTGTTTTCTTCTTTGTTCTATCTCTCCTTTTTTCTCTATATCTTTCCATTTATTCACCTCTTCCTCATTCTTCTGCTTCTTTTCCTTCTAATATTTTCCTTCTCTTCCTTATTTCTCTTTGACTGCTACTTAATTTTTCTTTCTTCTCTTTTTCTTCTTCTTCTTCCTCCCCTTTGTCCTTATTTTCCTTCTGCTTTTTTCTTCTTTCTCCTTCTGCTTTTTCTTCTTGTTTTCCTTTTTGCTGCTCATTCTTCCTCTCCTCCCCCCTTCCTTCTCACTTTCCTTTTGTCTTTTCTCCTCTTCTTCCTTCTTCTCCCTATTAATCTTCTTATTTTCTCTCCTGCTGAACAATACTTTTTATCTTTTTCTGTTGTAGATTCTTTTTTTCTGAATTTGCTATTTCTTCTACTTCCTCATCCTCCTCTTTTTTCTCCTGCTTTTGATTCTCTTCTTCCTTTTCCTCTTCCTGTTTCTTTTTCTTTTGTTTTAATTTACTTGCTGCCTTTTCTTCTTTCCATACTCCTCCTGCTCCTTTTATTTCTCCTATCTGCCTCCACTTTACTTTCTCATATTGAGCCTAAAGCCCAACATAAATCCTATATTGCTATTATATCTTTCTCAGCTTGTATTTGGAAACTCACTTTTTTTTTTCAACCCTTACCTTCCAAGTTCCAAGGCAGAAGAGCAGTAAGGCCTAGGCAATTGAGGTTGTGACTTGCCCAGAGTTGCATAACCAGGAAGTGTTTGAGGCCAAATTTGAACCCCAAACCTCCTGTCTCTAGGCCTGGGTCTCTATTCACTGAGTCACCTAGATATCCCTGGGAATTGAATTCACTTTTTAAAAGTCCAATTAAGTTTTTTTCATTTATTTTTATAGCATTTCATGTTATTTAACTCATCCTAATATTCTGGGCCATGGTCCCAAACTCAGATAGAAACAGGGGCCATATAATGCTTACACTGGGATTCTTACGGATCATGTACTGACTTGGTTTTTTAAATGCAATGTTGTCTATTTTGTTGTATGTTAGTTTATTTTGTCAAGTATTTCCCAATTACATTTCAATCCATTTCAAGTTGCATTTGTGAGTGTTGGAGATCATGTCTGATGGACCACATCTATTCTAGACTTTCAAGATCTTTTATACTCTAATTCTATCATACAATGTGTTATTTTTTCCTAAAAACTTTGTGTCATCTACTAAGTTGATGATTTTATTATCAATACCTTTATCCAAATCACTGATTGCAATTTTACACAGCACAAGGCATATAGTACAGATGCAGGGGACACATCCTCAAGTGATACTGAACCATTAATGACTGCCTTTTATTTATTTTTATTTTTTTTAAAACCCTTACCTTCCATCTTGGAGTCAATACTGTGTATTGGCTCGAAGGCAGAAGAGTGGTAAGGGCTAGGCAATGGGGGTCAAGTGACTTGCCCAGGGTCACACAGCTGGGAAGTGTCTGAGGCCAGATTTGAACCTAGGACCTCCCATCTCTGGGCCTGACTCTCAATCCACTGAGATACCCAGCTGCCCCCAGTAACTGCAATTTAACCTTTGTCAATTAACCAGTTCCAATTCCATATAACTGGATTATGGTAGGTCCATACCTTGTATCTTTTCCACCAAAATTACATTAAATACTTTAACAAATGCTATGCTACAATGTTGATAGTCTCTAACTACAAAATCCATCTGTTCTACCAATTGGGTAATCTCATTGCCAAAGGAAATACAATTAGTTTAGCATGACCTGTTCTTTTTTTTTTTAAAACCCTTACCTTCTGTCTTTGAATCAGTACTGTGTATTGGCTCCAGGGCAGAAGAGTGGTAAGGGTAGGCAATGGGGGTCAAGTGACTTGCCCAGAGTCACACAGCTGGTAGCATGACCTGTTCTTAATGAAACCATGTAGGCTTTTTTCTAAATATTTGCTACTCATCTATTTAACTATCTATTCTGGATTTTTTTTCTGGGAACTGAAACCAGGGTTACTGGCTAAAAGTTGGAAAATTCCATTGTTTTCTACTTTATAAAAATCATAAATTTTACTCTTTTCTCTAATTTTGTAGTACCCCTTGTATTACCTATAATTCTTAAGATATTAATAACAGTGGGTTGTCACTTATATTTATTATGAACTTATTTTAGTACTCAAGGATATAGTACACCCATAGCCAGCTGACTTATATTCATCAAGGGCAACTATGTACTTTCTATCTCATTTATCTTGTATATCAGTTCCTTATTCTCCATTTTATTCTGATTTCCAGCAAAAAATCAAACAAACAAAAATATAAGAAAACAGAAGCAATAAGAACTGAATAATGCTTCTTTTTTCTGGTATCATCCCTTGATCCACAAACCAATGATCCTAAAGCATTTCTGATTCCATGATATAGCTAAAAAATACTGCTTAATTGCCCATAGTTTTGACAACCTTAGCTTATCCTGAGCTATATCATTCATTCCTAATGTTTTTATAAAACCCTTTTGAAGGATGGAGCCAAGATGACAGAATAAAGATAGGGACTTGTCTGAGCTCTCCCAAACAACTTTAAAATAACACCTTAAATCAAATTCTAGAGCAGTAGAACCAAAAAAAGGATGAGGTTAGACAATTTTTCTACCCAAGACAATTTAAATGTTCAACAGGAAAGGTCTGTCTCCTTAGAGTGAGAGTAGAACGCAATCTGGTGAAATCAGCATCCTGGCAAGCCAATGACAGGCTTCTCCCCAGTAAGCCAGGAGCAATAACTTGGCAAGCCAATATAGGCCTTGGAGGTCACTAACTAAATAATTTGTGACTTCTAAAGGTCTGAGCTCACATAAAGCAAAGGGTTTGGACAAATAGTCAGGATCCCTTGATAGCAATAGGCGCAGAACTCTGTTGCACTGCCCACAGAGGGATCATGGTTGTAGTCCCAGGTTGCATGCAGCCCCAGGGTAAGGAGGAGCACCAGTATACTAGAATACATTGCCTATATATGAAACCTCAAAGAAAAATGTGAATTGATGTCAGACACAAATAAATTACTAGAAAAGATTTTCTAAAATTTCAAAATTAAATAAGATAGGTGGAAGAAAATTGTGAAAAGAAATGAGAGTGATACAAGAGAATCATGAAAAATGAATCAATAGCTAGGTAAAGGAAACAAAAAATTGTAAAAAGATGTACAAAAATTCATTGAAGGAGAAGAAAAAAATACACTGAAGTAAACAACTTCTTAAGAAGTAGAACCAGCCAAACTGTAAAAGAAGTACAAAAGCTCATTGAAGAAAATAATTCTTTAAAAATTAGACTCAGGAAAGAGGGAGAGCCATAACAGCAGAGGAGAGGGATGGCTACCTTGAACTTCTATGAGATTCTTCTCCAACCAACCTTAAAATAATGCTTCAAAATAAATACTTGAGTGACTGAGCCAACTAGGGGATGGGGTGAGGCAATTTCCCTGCAGAAGACAACTTGGCAGATAGGCAGAGAGAGTCTGTTTCACTAGAGTGAGTGGGGAACACAGTTTGCAGCAAAACTGCACCAAGAAGCACCAACAAAAGTCAACAGCAAGTATACCCTACCCCTCAGTGATCCAGATTCTGAACCCTGGCACAAGCTAACATTGAGATCCCAAGATCCTGCCTAATCCAATAACATAGCACTCCTACACTTACCCCTTGAAGTTCCAAGTCCCAGTTCAAGCCTGTAGTGAGGCCCATAGCCCTAGCCTAGGGCAGTCTGCAGTGTATCTGTCAAGTACAAGCTCAAGGGGAGGCCCCTAACCCCTATCCAAACCAGAGGTGAGTACCTAAGCCCCAATACAAGGTAGTTCACAGTGCACCTGGTTCTGCAAACTAATAACAGACTCTGGAGGAAACTGAATCAACAGTGGGAGGTGGCTTCCAGACTTCTCAACCCACAGGCCATCATATTATCTTAGAAGAACTGAAACTTGCAGACACACATAACTAGATCTGAGGGTAGCTGAATTAAAAACTAAAGTTTAAGAGATTGCCCCTTCTTTCCTGAGAACAGAGCCTACCTTTAAGATATAAATAAAAGTTAAGAAAATGACTTGTAACTCTAAAGTTTTATCATCATAAGGTCAGTTAGAGGGAGCATACATAGACAAAGGGTCTGGGAGTAAATTGACTAGGATGACGTGATCTCCCCACTTTCCCCCAAAATATCAAGGTATGAAAAAGAAGACTGCACTTAAGAGAAGGGAGAGGTAAAATGGGGTAAAATAGCATACCTGAAGAGGTGAAAAACTATTATAATGGAGGGGAGAATGAGTGTGGTGATGGACAATGCTTAAAGCTTACTCTCATCAGTATTGTTCAAAGAGGTTACTCAGTTGGATATAAAACCCTATCCTACTCTATAGAGAAATAGGAGGGGAATAAGAAAGTGGGAATAATAGAAGTGGGGGAGGTTATGGTTAGAAGGAAAATACATGTGAAGAGGGACAGAGTGAAGTGAGAGAGGAAGGGCAGGACAAAAGTGGCAAATAAGATAGAGGACAATACAGTTAGTAATTATAACTGTGAATGTGAATGAAGTGAACTCACCTACAAAATGGAAGGGGATAGCAGAGTGGATTAAAAACCAAAATCTTATGCTATGTTGTTTATAAGAAACATATTTGAAGCAAGGAGACACATAGAGTAAAAGTAAAGGGCTGGAGCAGAATTTATTATGCTTTGACTGAAGTAAAAAAAAGCAGAGGTAGCAATCATCATCTCAGACAAAAATAAACAAAAACATTTCTAATTAAAAGAGATAAGGAAGGAAATTACATTTTAATAAGTGGTACCATAGACAATGAAGGAATATCAGTACCAGAGTTATATGCACCAAATGATATAGCCTTGAACTACAGGATTAAAGGCAATAAAACTATACTAGTGAGAATATTCAACTTTCCTCTCTCAGAACCAGACAAATCTAACCAAAAAATAAACAAGAAAAAGGTGAATGGATTTTAGAAAATTTAGATTTAATAGATATCTGTATAAAACTGAATGGAAACAGAATGGGAACAGAAACTAGGCACAGACCAATATCTTATACAAGTGATGGGCAAACTTTTTAAAGAGGGGGCCAAAGGGAATGAAATGCTCACCTGTCAGTCTGTTTCTAAGGCAACTCTTTCAAAGTTTCATTGTATTGTATCCTACTTATTGTATTCGTCAGATTAGGAATAATGTCCTGGGGCCGGATAGAACATTTCAGGGGGCCTCATCTGGCCCGTGGGCTGTAGTTTGCCCATCACTGTCTTACACCATATACCATAATAAGATCAAAATGGATATATGATTTAGACCAGTGATGGGCAAACCACGGCGCCCGGGCCAGATGTGGCCCCTTGGAATGTTCTATCCGGCCCCGGGACATTATTCCTAATCTGACGAATACAGTGAGTAGGATACAATATGATGAAACTTTGAAAGAGTTGCCTTAGAAACAGACTGACAGACGAGCATTTCCTTTCTTTTGGCCCCCTCTTTAAAAAGTTTGCCCATCACTGATTTAGACATAAAGGGTAATACCATAAGCAAAATAGGGGAGCAGAGAATAGTTTACCTGACAGATCTATGGAGAAGGGAAAAATTTATGCCCAAACAAGAAAAAGAGAACATTACAAGATGTAAAATGAACAATTTTGATTATATTAAATAAAAAAAGGTTTTGTATAAACAAAACCAATACAAACAAGATTAGAAGGGAAACAAGCTGTGAAAACATTTTTACAGCAAATTTCTCTGATAAAGGCCTTATTTCTCAAATACATAGAGAATTTATAAAAATGCAAGTCATTTTCCTAATTGATAAATAGTCAAAACAAGCAGTTTTCAAATGAAGAAATCAAAGCTATCTAGTTATATGAAAAAATGTTCTAAATAAATATTGATTAGAGAATGGCAAATCAAAACAGCTATGAGGTATGACCTTATTTCTCTCAGAATGGCTAATATGATGGTAAAGGAAAGTGATAAATGTTCGAAGGGATGTGGCAAAATTGGGACAGTGATGCATTGCTGATGGAGTTGTGTACTGATCCAATCATTCTGGAGGGCAATTTGGAATTATGCTCAAAAAGCTATAAAACCATGCATACCCTTTTATCAAGCAATACTACTGCTAGGTCTGTTTCCCAAGGAGATCATTAAAAAAAGGAAAATTACCTATTTGTGCACAAATATTTATAGAAGTTCTTTATTTTTAAACCCTTAACTTCTGTGTATTGCCTCATAGGTGGAAAACTGGTAAGGGTGGGCAATGGGGGTCAAGTGACTTGCCCAGGGTCACACAGCTGGGAAGTGTCTGAGGCCACATTTGAACCTAGGACCTCCCATCTCTAGGCCTCTCAATCCACTGAGCTACCCAGCTACCCCTATAGAAGTTCTTTTTGTGGTGGTAAAGAATCAGAAACCGAGGAGATATTCATCAGTTGGAGAATGGCTGAACAATTTGTGATACATGATTGTAATGGAATACTATTGTGCTATAAGAAATGTTAAGCAGGTTGATTTCAGATAAAGCTGGAAAGGCCTACGTGAACTGATGCGCAGTAAAATACGTAGAACCAGTACACAGTAAAGTAGTTTGATGATGATCAAATGTGAAAGACCTAGCTATTTTAAGCAATACAAATGATCCAGGACAATTTTGAAGGATTTACAACGAAGAATGCTATTCACCCCAAGAAAAAGAACTGATGAGAGAACTGGTGGATTTATATGAGTATTCTTTTGTAACAATGAATAATATGGAAATGTTTTGTGTGATCATACATGTATAATTCAGATCAAACTGCTTGCCATTTCCGGGAGGGGAGATGTAATGGAGTAAGGGAGGATGTAATGGAGGGAGGGAGCTAATTTGTATCTTGTAATTTTGGAAAACCTATGTTCTTCAAAATTGTTATTACATGAAATTTGGAAAATAAAACATTAAAAATATAGAATTAGGCAAGTGGAAGCTAATGACTCCATGAGAAACAAAGAAACAATAAAACAAAGTCAAAAGATTGAAAAAATAAAAGAAAATGTGAAATATCTCATTGGAAAAACAACTGACTCAGAAAACAGGTTTAGAATAAATAAGCTAAAAATATTGGACTATCTGAAAATCATGATAAAAAAGAACCTAGACAATATACTTCAAGAAATTATCAGGGAGATTTGCTTGAGGGATGAAATCATTCGTAAGGCAAGTCAAGAATTTAATAGCTGCTAGAGTCATCAGCATAGAAATGAGAGTTGAATCCATGAGAACTAATTAGTCAGATAGATAGGGGAAGATTGAAGACAAAGGAGTATCATGAACATAGAAGGAAAAGAGATCTAAACAGAAGAGGTTGTTTAACAAAGTCAAGTTCTTCAAAGAATCAATAAAGATAAAGATTATGGAAAAGAAAATTGGTCCCAGAAAAGAAGGGACTATTGGTACCTTGTTGAGACCAATTCAATCAAGGGGTGGAGACAGAAGTCAGATTTCAAGAAGATAACAAGTGAGAGATAAAAAAGTATAAATGAACTGTACTTTTTCCTTTCTGAATCATTAATCTTCAATGGATATCAGTGATGACACTTCAAACTCTGTTCATAATGTCATCAATTTTTCTTCCCATCATTTCAACATCTTTTGCAATGCTTTCTAGATCCTTCTTGCCATGTATTATTGCAGTCACAAATTATTAAAGATGAAGATCAGTCACCTGGTTTGTCAAATCTCAGGAAATATCCTATCACATTCTGGACAAATTCCTTGGAAAGACAGACCTCTCTAGATTATTGTTAAATCATCACAGAGCTGCCTCAGTATTACTCAACAGGGAGTCACTAGCCATAACTAATCATCTCTTTCTTTCCCTCTTACCTGACTTGATAATTTCTCTCCTGACAGTACCTGTACATTCACATCATCCCGAAAGACAAGAACCTGTTTCTACCTCAAAAAGTCTAGCTTTTATCATTTTATTAAGAGATTTAAAATTATCAGCAGTTCTTTTTCCTATTCTCTTTGTCATATTTCTTTAACCTCCAACATCCTGATAGAAGTCAGCCTTCCCTTATGCCTCTTCCCATCTTTTTTGTCTTCTATTTTCACGTTGAACGACTCCTACTTTTTAAAGGAACTATTCGTTTTCCTTCAAAGGCTGGAGAGTTGAGGCCTTTGGTGAGTGACTTTACCTCCACTTTTAGGAAAAAGACCAGCTTGCACTTTGGCCATAGATACCTATCTCTTGAAAAATAATGTAGTATAATAAATAAAGCTAGATTTATTTCAGTTTTAAGTCTTGCTTCTAGCATATAATAGCTATGTGACTAGGGGCAAAGCACTTAGCCCTATAGTCCCCTCAGGCAAACACGAAGATTTAAAATTTCAGAAGAGTTGTAATCAACTGGGAAGGAAGATTATACATAGTGATTTCCCTATATTGATCAATTCACAGGTTCATACAGAAAAGCAAAAACAAAAACTTAGTACCAAAAATCTGGCTTCAAAATTATTTCTTAGCTGGGGTAGAAAGGCAAATATGACTAAATGAAGGGTTCAATAATTCAAAAGGCAAGGCAAATGTAAGTTATTTATTCTTCTTATCTCTAAATATGGAGTATATATCTGATGCATAATATATTCCTGACATACAGTATATACTAATTCCTGCAGAAACCTTTCTGAATGCAGATATAAATATATATTTCATAAGGTTATGAATAATGTAACACATTGTGATTCAAAATCCATCAACATAATGGAAAAATTAATTTACTTCTCTCTTAATTGCTGTACTAATTAACTAATCCAAAATTAAACTACAGACTAAAAAAAGATCGGTTTGAACCATACAAAGCAGTGCTTGATAAAGGAAATTCTGAGGTATCAAAATCAAACTCCACGTTTGTCATTTTCATATTTTTAGCCATTGCATTGTCTCTGAAAGGGTAACATTGCCATCTTATGGCCCTCTAGCTGAAACAACCTTCAAGATGAAAATGGCATTTCAAGACAAAATGAAGATTCTTTGTATATTACCGAAGTCTGGTAGTTTTCATGCAACCCAAATTTCTCAACAGTATAATAAAAAGGAAAAAAAAGATAAACTAAAGAAATATACATGCTTCCATTTTCTCATAGTCCTGTAACATGGAAGTTCCTTATTAATCATCATTTAGACACAGAGAAAACATTTTAAGAACGGGAGCTAATTTTTTTTCATTGTTTACCCCCAGGACTAAAGCTACATATTAATTGCACTAAATAATAAATCTTGCCCAGATTTAGTACTTGCGGTAACAATAATAAAATCCTATTGTCATTATTTTAAGTGGCATCTCTCATTTAATTTTTTCTAATCTTTTGATGCTATATGGACATGTTAATGATTCTGTGAGTTTACTTCATTAACTTATTAAACTCGTTTATTTTTATCAGTTATTGTCTTTATTGATTCTCTGAGGCTTTCTAAATAACCGTGGTATTATTCACGGATGTGTTTTAACTTCCTCTTTACCAATGTTCATTCTTCTAGATTAAGTTTCTTTTGTTTATAGCTAATCATTTATATAGCTATAGGTCAGGGCAAGAAGGTCTATTAAAACTCAGTTTTAATGTATTTTCCAAAAAATAAAAAAGGAATTCCGGGGCAGCTGGATGGCTCAGAGGATTGAGAGCCAGACCTAGAGACAGGAGGTCCGAGGTTCAAATATGGCCTCAGACACTTCCTAGCTGTGTGACCCTGGGCAAGTCACTTAATCCCTACTGCCTAGCCCTGTAACAAATAAAATTAATATAGAAGGAGATATATATATATATATATATATATATATATATATAAAGATATTAGGGTTNGTGTGACCCTGGGCAAGTCACTTAATCCCTACTGCCTAGCCCTGTAACAAATAAAATTAATATAGAAGGAGATATATATATATATATATGTATATATATATATATATATATATATATAAAAGATATTAGGGTTTAAAAAAAAGGAATTCCAGTTGATCACAAATTGTGATATAATTTTAAGCAATCCTTCATTATATAAATTATTCTATATAACTAGCTAAATGAAAATGATACTGAATAAAACATTGATTCTATTTTCTTCATATAACTTTAAGTGGGGAGGACCTGATATGTAAAGAATAAATGGAGAAATTGGTTTCCACTTGTAGCTTTTAGGGAATTTCCTTTAAAGAATGTATTACCAGGTGTAGCTAGGTGGCACAGTGGATAAAATACCAGGACTGAAGTTGGGAAGTCCTGGGTTCAAATCTGATCTCAGACACTTTCGAGCTGTGTGACCTTGGGTAAGTCACTTAATCCTATTTGCCTAGCCCTTACTTTTCTGTCTTATAGTTGTTACTAAGAGAGAAAGTAAAAGGTTTTTTTTTTAACCCTTGTACTTCGGTGTATTGTCTCATAGGTGGAAGATTGGTAAGGGTGGGCAATGGGGGTCAAGAGACTTGCCCAGGGTCACACAGCTGGGAAGTGGCTAGGGCCGGGTTTGAACCTAGGACCTCCTGTCTCTAGGCCTGACTCTCACTCCACTGAGCTACCCAGCTGCCCCCTAAAAGTTTTTTTTTAAAAGAACCTATTACCAGTAATATGGATAAGGGGGAATAGTAAGTAGAAGCGGTGTTGGTATGAAATTCCTGATCTATCTAAGTGTAGGTTCCACATCAATTTTAAGGGAATGTCTAATGTTTCTCTTAAAAGCAGGAGGTTTGATGGGAGAGTGTATCATGAATAATACACATGCCCCTTTACTGGGCTTTGTTTGCTTTGACTCAAGGACATAGCTCTATTAGGTACAGGGATAAATATGTACATGTTTACATATAATATACAGAGGTATATTTCTATACATATGTGTATATATACATATAAACTACTGTATACACAAATACACACCAAGATACATACTTATATATGTATCTGTATATAATTATATATATGTATATATATATATATAATATGTATGTATATGATTTCTCTGTCAGTTGTTGATGGAAACTTGTGCTTGCCAGAGATATAATTTCAATATGTCTTCACTGTGTTTAGGGTAAACAAATGGAGTCACTGTTTTTCATCCCTAAACTGAAGAAGGGATGTGTATTTAATCCCTCTGTACAGACAAAAATGTCTGCCCAATTTTATTGGAATTAGTGTTAGCTACACAAGAAAAGGACTTCCTAACCACTGGACTTTCTTATACATCAAGGAAGAGGAAAATATTGTTAAGTAATATCAATATATGAAACAATTAAATAAAAATTATTTGTAAAAAATTGCTGCCTGAACAACTGGCAGTGGGGAATTGATTTAGTTTCTTCCCTTGAGCTTAGTTTTCTCCTTAAGGGAGAAACAAAAGTTCATTGACTTAATAAATATAGGAACTTCAAGCTAATCTCTTTTTAACAGGCAAATGAGGGGAAAAATAAATTCTCTCCATCTACTCTTAACTTAGGCAGGTAATCTCTTGATACAGACAAATTTCCACTATCTCAAAAACATAAGCCATCCATTCTGAATCAGAAGGTAGTCCTCACTCAGCTTTCAGGTCCTGTCATCTACAAGTAGAACTCAGCAGGCCACAGAGGTTAGGAGTAGAAAAAAAGAAGAAGAAAGCACATCAAGATGTTGGGGACCCTGAACAATACTTCCCATGTCTTCTCTTTGCTGGGGAAAAATTGTTGCTCATTGTCATTTGTGGATTCTTTCTTCTAAAAGGCACTAGTAACCCTGATCCCAGAAATCCAAGTTCCAAATAAGTCATCAATTGGTCAACTGTGAAACAGAATCTGCTTGAGTTTCTCATATTTATAGCAGCACTTGGAATTCAGAAAACAAAAGAAATGAGGGGAAATATTTTCCTCTTCCTTGATGTATAAGAAAGTCTATGCGATTAACACAACAAAACCTAAAAATATCAAATGCTTGTTTCTTCTGAATTATGTTTACATTCCCCTAACTTTCATAGCCCCTTTCTGATATGAATCACTTCTTTTTAAAAATTCATTTAATTAATTAATTTAGAATATTTTTTTCATGGTTACATGATTCACGTTCTTTCCCTCCCTTCTTCAATCCCCCCTCCCAGAACCAAAGAGCAATTCCACTGGGTTTTACATGTATCATGGTTCAAAACCTATTTCCATATTATTACTATTTGCAATAGAGGGATTATTTAAAGTCAACATCCTGAATCATATCCCCATCAAACCAAGTAATCAATCATATGTTACACGCCCAATTAATTGACCTCTTCTCCCTGTGATTTGTTGACATATGCACTCAGGGGTATAAATTTTCTCAAGTACTGATTTGGCTGCATCTCAAAGATTTTAATAAGTTGTTTCCTCGTTGCCATTCTCTTCAATAAATCAGTAATTGTTTCTTTGATTTGTTTTTTGACCCACCAGTTTTGAAGAATGAGATTATTTAATTTCCAATTAATTTTAAATCTGCAAAAAAATCTGCCTTTCCACAAGCCCTTATTGATTGTGATTTTTATTACATTATGGTCTGAAAAACTGCATTTATTATTTCTGCTTTCCTTCATTTGTTTGCTATCCACTTCCTTTTTATTGGTGAGTTCGTCCCATTCACAATCACTTTTATGATTACTGACTGTGTATGCCCCTCCATTTTGACTTCCTCCTTTGATTTTGTCTTTTCTCTTTTCTCTCTTATCCTCTCCTCCAACATTTTGCTTTTAGTCAGTTTCCCCCATTGCCCCTCCCTAATGTTACTCCCCTTCCTACCACCTCCCCTCTATTATTCCTCTCTTACTATGGTGCCTTTTAAACGACCCCCTAACCTCTCCCTCCCTTGTATTGCTCCCCCAACCACTAGCCCATTTATTATTCCTCTACTCTATAGAGCGCGATGCATTTATTTGCCCCAATGCATCTGATTGTTCTTCCCTCTCTGAGTCAATTCCAATGAGTGTAAGATTTATAAGCATTACCTGTTGCCAATCTCTTCCACTCCTCCATTGTATTGCTCTTCTCCCCCTGCCTGTCTGTGCACTCCTTAATGAAATATATATTTACCCCATTTTTTTCTCTTTTCACATTTCTCTTAGTATTATGCTCTTTTTTACCCCTAGTTTTTTATTTTTTGACATGTCATCCTATACAGTTTGCCACTGTACCCTTCTAGCTACCCTGTTTATAATAACAATTTTTAAGAGTTACCAATATCATCTTTTCATATAGGAATACAAATCATTTAAACTTAATGGGTCCCTCAAAAACATTTTTTTTCCCTTTCTTAATTATGTTTTGGTGATTCCCTTGAGTTCTAAATTGGGGAATCAAATTTTCTATTTAATTCTGGTCTTTTCTTCAGGAATGTTTGGAAATCTTCTATTTTATTAAATGACCATTTGTTCCTCTACAAGAATATAATCAGTTTTGCTGGGTAGTTGACTCTTGGTTGTAAATCCAGTTCCCTTGCTTTCTGGAATATCATATTCCATGCCTTCCTGCCTTTCAGTGTGGGTGCATCCAGGTACTATGTAATCCTGACTATGGCTCCTTGATATTTAGATTAACAGTTTGTAGTATCTTTTCCTTGGTCTAGAAGTTCTTAAACTTGGCTATAACATTCCTGGGCATTGTCAATTGGGGATTTAATGCAGGAGGTGATCTGTGGATTCTTTCAATCTACACTTTTCCCTCCCATTCAAGAATGTTGGGGCAGTTTTCTTGGATAATTTCCTGTAGAATGATGTCCAGGCTTTTTCTTTTGTCATGATTTTCTTACATTGTCTCTCCTGGATCTATTTTCCATGTCTGTTGTTTTATCAATGAGGTGTTTCATATTTTCCTCAATTTTTTCATTCTTTTGATTTTGTTTTATAGACTCTTGCTGCCTTGTGAAGTCATTTGGTTGTAGTTGTTCAATTCTAATTTTTAAAGACTGAATTTCATCCCTGGCTTTTTGATTTTCCTTTTCCTTTTGGTCTATTTTTCTTTGTAGGACACATCTCACTTTCTTGGCCTTGTTTTATTTTATTTTTTAGTTTTTATTTTGAATATTTTCCCATAGTTACATGTTTCAAGTTCTTTCCTTCTCCCCAAGTCCCCTTTAGCCCCCCTTAGCCAACACATAATACCACTGCCCCTTCAGGGCAGAAAAGCCCCAAACCACAGATCTAGCATTTAAAATGGGAGCACTATGCTCAAAGGGCTATAAAAGCCAATGAAAGAGGGGAAAGAAGGAAAAACATGAGTAAACAACAGAAAAAGTAAAAAGAAATTACAACCAACAGCTTCTATCTAGGTAATGAACAAAGAACACATGGAACAGAGGAGGATCAAGGAACACCAAGAAAAAAACGCAGGAACTTCAGTGAATTGAACACGTTCTTTGGAAGAACTCAAAGTACAATTCAAAAAAACAATTAAAAGAGGCAGAAGAAAACTGGGTAAAGAACTTAACAAGCAAAATATGTCATTTGGAAACAGAGGCACATGAACTAAAACAAGAAAACAATGTCTTAAAAGCTAGAATTGACCATCTTTAAAACAAGGCAAAGACTGTCCCCCTCAAAGCACTTTGTTTTTGGTGTGGAAGAGTTTTTAAAGAGGACTTGACTTTTGATGCTTCTAGGCTGCTATCTTGACTCTGCTCCCCATTAGGTGATATAAAATGAATAATTTTGATTATATTTAACAAAATAGGTTTTCTAGAAACAAAACTAATGCAACTAAGATTAGAAGGGAAACAATAAAGTGGAAAAAATTTATAAGAAATTCTTCTGACAAAGGTGTAATTTTTCAAATATAAAGAGAATTGAGTCAAATTTATATGAATACAAGTTATTTCCCAATTGACAAATGATAAAAGGATATGAACAGTTTTCAGATGAAGAAATCAAAGCTATCTATAGTCATATTAAAAAATGTTCTAAATCACTAATGATTAGAAAAATGCAAGTTGAAACAATGCTGAGGTACCACCTTACTCCTACAATATTGGTCAATATGACATTAAAGGAAAGTGATAAATGTTGGAGATGTGGCAAAATTGGGACAGTAATGCATTCCTGGTGGAGTTGTGAACTGATCCAACCATTCTGGAAGGCAATTTGGAATGATGCCCAAAGGGCTCTAAACCAATATATACCCTTTGATCCAGTAATACCACTACTAGGTCTGATATTTTTAGACATTCTACTTGCACTTACAGTGCTAATTCTATCATAGTGGGCCCACCTTTTCCCAGCAGGCTCCTTGTCCATCTTATCCACACCACAAAAGCAGAAACCAAATGTCATGTGGTAGCGTACACAGAGACGTTAAAAATATTAGAAAGTCCCCTTTAAGCTTGAAATATTTCTAGACTACCTACTTTAACATCTGCTTTCACCAGTTTTGTTTTACTCTTTTTCTTTTTGAAAGCTTTCAAAATATTCCCTCCAATTGGGCTGTATCTACAATAACCCCCAAAGCCAAGATTGCCCTTAGCAAGAGCTTGATCACAATGGCTTTTTGAGGATTACATCAGACATGACTTCTAGGAACTGCTTTATAAAAGGGCCAATATATTTTCCCACAGAACAATTTAAAGAAGTTTAAGTTAAATATAATTTGAATGTGGTTTAAATCAGGTGGACATCTAGTTTTCATGGAAATTAAATTCAAAATAATTCTGTTTTGAGAAACTGCAGAGATTTTCTTTTGGCTCCCCTATTAAACAGAGACTCTAAAAGTCAGAAAATTCAAATTGGGAACTCCCTGCCCCAGGGATTATCCTTTTCTCTAAAGTTTTCCAGAATGAATTTCATGGGATATTCATTTGAAGGAAACGAAATGAAGAAAAGTATTTTTTTCTTGTCAAGAATGTGCATTTACAATTTGATCTAGGCTGCCCCACATCATATAATGGAACAGACACACAAACAGATTTTACTTGTTGTAAAACTCAGAAAATAAATCCAACTCCTTGCTTTGCAAAAAATATACAAATAGGTTTAAAATGGGGACATGAATATAATGATAATGTTAGATATTATTGTAGTAATAGCTAGCATTCATAAAAAACTTTAAGATTTGAAAAATGATTTTACATGTATTATGTCAATTATCAAAGTCTTATGCACTGTTGTTATATAAGCAAATTCATTCATTAATTCAAATAGCTTTGATTTCAAGTAATGAGAAAAGTATACATGTTATTTCTGTAAGCCTGAATCAGTTATTGTTGTTATTGTTGTTATTGTTATTATTCTGATATGCAGATAAATAGATAAATCATTAAGCTTATCCTTAAGTATACATATTTTGGATAATGCTCTGCATAGACAATAAAACTAAATTGCTCAGAGCAAAATAGGAAGAAAGGAATGGTTTGAACCACCTTAGAGAAACTGCACAAAATTTTTAATGATTCCAGATGGATTAAAAGTGGAATAAAAAAAGTTACCATTCCTAACAATGCCCTATTTACAGAAACTATTTGTAAATATATAGAATGATAGAAGCATTATTCAGTCATGTATTCAATATTTCATATGACACAAATATATAATTTAAAGTCTTTAGATAATCCCTCCAAAAGAAAATGATTAATATCAACAATTAATATAAATGCAAAAACACTAAGTAAAACATTAACCAATGGACTAAAGCAATATATTAGAAAAATATTCATGGTGAATAGCCCTAGTAGATATCATATCATAGGCTGGTTAAATGCCATAAAACTGAACAAAACTTAAGATATATAATCAAAAATAATTTTCAAAAATCATCATATTAAATTAATAATTGCAGAAAATTTCTGATCTTGTTCTCATTAATGATAAAGATGTCATTTGTACAATGGAGTGGGTTATACTAGATGACCTCTGAAGTCTCTTATAACTCAAAACAGTAAAAAGAAAAGCTGAAGTGATGCTTTCCTCAGCAAAATAATAAATATTTATGTTAAGACAAAGGTCAACATAACATATGACTGAAAAACAAAAAATATTGACAAGTAAAAAAGAAAAAGGTACAAAGATGCCTATTGTCATCATTTTTTGACATAGTATGAGAAATTTTAGCATTTGCAATAAAGAAAAAGATACTTGATGAAATGAAAATAGATCAAAATATTATTATTTACAGAGCACCTAGTGTATCTAGAAAACCCAACCACTTCAACAGAAATGATGATTGAAAACAAATCAATTCATCAAAGGCATAGAATAAAAATTTGCTGTACAAAAATCACCTGTATTTACAGTGACAAAGAACAATAAGAAAGAAATCTTCTTATAATAGCAGGAAAACTATTAAATATTTGACAATTTACCTAATTAAGGTAATTATTGACAAGGCAAGTATATAGAGTGAAAATCAATGAATTATTCTCAATGTATTTTATTTTACAATCAATATCCCTGCAGAGGGTAAGTTTGATTGGCTTAATTAGATATAGCTTTGCTCCTCCTTTATCCCTCCCCTTCCCAGTCTTTTACATAGGCCTTTAATTGGTACTCTTGTGCACAGATGGAGGGCATTGAGTTGATTTCTTATAAATTGGGGAATTCATTGGTATCTTTGGGCATTGCTTTTGGGTCTCTGACATGAGAGCAATGTCCCCATCCATTGCATGAAAACAATAAAGCCACTCTCAGTTTCCATCCTATATTGGCTTCTCTGATTATGTGAATGATTAAAGGGGGCACATATTGCTATCTCAAGATCCTTCCAAATTCTCACTCTATAACAATGATCCAGGACAACCCTAAATAACTCATGTTGAAAAAGGATATCCATCCCCATAGAAGGAACTGAAGGAGTTCGAATGCAGATTGGAGTATACTATTCTTAACTTTTTTACTCCATGAAATTTTTCTCTAGTGTAAGCAATAAGTGTTTTGTTTCATAATATTATGAACATTGAAATATGTATTATATGATAATATATGTACAACCTATATCATATTACCTAACTTCTTGGAGAGTGGGGGAAGCAGGAAGAAAAAAATGGAATGTAAAATGTAAGAAAATGATTATTAAAATGTATCAACATGTAATCTGGAAAAAATAAAAAAAGAGTACATAATAGCTACATGACGATTAACCTAAGATGATAATGACCTAAAATAAATTAGGGAAAGCAGTCTATTGCTTTCTTTTTTTGCTCCCCCTGGAATATTCATGCTGCATAGACATTTTAGATTAGATTTCTTAAATACTCTAATGAACCAGTATCAAAAATGAAAAGAGTGAATGTACCACCAATGTGAAGATAAAATAAAAGTAAATATTAAAAGTTATTTTGCCCAATTATATGCCAATAAAACTGGCATTCTAAGTCAAATGTATTAATACTTAAAAAAAATAAAAATTACCCAGATTAACAGAAGTGGAAATAGAAATTTAAAAAACCCTATCTTAGAAAAAGAAATTGAACAAGTCATCAATGAACTCCTTAAGAAAAAATCACCAGAACTAGAAGGATTCACAAATTAATTGTACCAAACATTTAAAGAACAATTGATTCTAGTACTATATAAACTATTTGGAAAAAATAAGAAAGGGCTTATTACCTGATTTCCTTCCAGGACAGAAATGTGGCTTTTATATCTAAACCAGGGGGAGCAAAAAAAGAAAGCAATAGACTGCTTTCCCTAATGTATATCAAAGCAAAAAATTCAAATATATCACAAAGTTCAGACACTACGACCAAATGGGATTTATATATATATATATATATATATAATGAATGTAGGCTTAGTTCAGTATTAGGAAAACTATAAATAATGCAAGCAGAAATGATAAGATCATCTCAAAAGATGCAGAAAAAAGTTCTGACAAAACATGTCTATTCCTATTCAAAACACTAGGAAACAGGAATAAAGGGAATCTTTCATAAAATGGTAAGTAATATCTATCTAAAACCATGAGCAAGCATCATCTATAATAGAGATAAAGGTTTCCAGAAAGATGAAGAGTGAAAGAATGCTTATTATCCTCACTATTATTCAATATTGCACTAGAAATTCTAGCTATAACAAGAAGATAAAAGGTAATAATGAAACAATACTATCACTTTGCAGACAACATATGATGGTATACTTGGAGAACCCTAGAAAATCAACTAAAAAACTAGTCAAAAAATTAACAACTAAACAAAGATGCAGGATATAAAAGACCCCCTCTTCCAAATCATTAGTATTTCTATATTGTACCAATAGACAAAGCAGAAAGAAATAGAGATATTTCATTAAAAAAATGTAAACATAAAATACTTGTGAATTCACTTGCCAAGATAAACTCAGGAACTCTATGAAAACAATTACAAAACACTTTTCACACAAATAAAGATAAATTTAAATAAATGAAGAAATATTAATCACTCAAGTGTAGACTGAGACAATATAATAAAAATGATGATTCTACTTTAATTAATTTACTTATTCAGTAACGTACTAATCAAACCACCAAATAATTACTTTACAGAGCTAGAAAAAGTAATTAAAAAAATTCATCTGGAAGAACAAAGGTCAAGACCATCAAGGGAATTAATGAAAAAAATGTAGTAAAGAAACCAGATTTCAAACTATATTACAAAGTGGTAATCATGGAAACAATCTAGTACTGGCTAAGAAATAGAGTGTTGTATTAATGAAATAGATTAGATACCCAAAATACAATAGTAAATAAACATGGTAACCTAAGGTTCAAGAAACATGGTAATCTAAAGACAAGGCCCAAGTTTTAGGGGCAAGAACTTACTACTTGATAAAAATTGCTGGGAAACCTTTTTTTTTTCTGGAAATGAGTTTGGAAGAAACTAGGTATAAACATTTTATACTATATGCCAAAATAAGTTCAAAATGGGCAAATGACATAGACATGAAGGATGATATAAGCAAATGAGGGGAATGTGGAAAATTTTGCCCATCATATCTATGGATAAGGGAAGAGTTTATGACCAAATAGAAATAGAGTGGATATTGGGAAGCAAAATGGACAATTTTAATTACATGAAATTAAAAAGGTTCTGGACAAAGAAAACCAATACAGCCAAAATTAGAGTGAAAGGAGGAAACTGGAGTTGGTGGTGATGGTGGATATTAAGACAAGTTTCTTTGATAAAGCTCATTTCTCACATATATAAGGAAATGTTTAAAATTTATAAAAAAATAAGAGCCATTCCCTGCTTAATAAATGGTAAAAAGAAACAAATGGGCAGTTTTCAGAAGAAATAAAAGCTATAAATTGTGAAAAGAAAAAATGCTCTAAATCACTATTGATTAGTGAAATTAAAAAAATTTTAACTTTATTTATTTAAAATATTTTTTCCCACATTTACATGACTCATTTCTTTCCCTCTCCTCTTCCCCCCCAGAGCAAACAAGCATTTTCACTGGGTTATACAAATGTTATCACTTGATACTTATTTCCATATTATTCATTTCTGCAATAGAGCAATCTTTTGAAATCAAAACCCCAAACAATGTACCTATATAAACAAATGATAAATCATATGTTTTTCTTCTATGTTCCTACTCCCACATTTCTTTCTCCCAATGTGGATAGTATTTTTTCTCTTAAGTCCCTCATGATTGTCCTGGACCATTGCATTGCTCAACTAGTAGCAAGATCCATTACATTTGATAGTTGCACAATGTTTCACTTTCTGCGAACAATGTTCTTTTGGTTCTGCTCATTTCATTCTGCATCAGTTCATTGGGTTTTTTCCATTTCATATAGAAATACTCCAGTTCATCATTCCTTTCAGCACAATAGTATTCCCTCACCATCATATATCACAAATTGTTCAGCCATTCCCCAATTGAGGGATACCCCCTCATTTTCCAATGTTTTGCAACCACAAAGAATATGGCTATGAATATTTTTGTACAACCATTATTTATTATCTCTTTGTGGTATAAATGTAATAGTGGTATAGCTGCATCAAAGGGCATGCATTCTTTTAAAGTCCTTCCAAATTGCCTTCCAGTAAGGTCAGACCAATTAACAACTCCATGAGCAGTCTATTAGTGTCTCAATTTTGCCACTTCCCTTCCAACATTTATCATTTTCCTTTGCTGCCAGATTGGCCAGTCTGCTAGGTGTAAGGTGGTACCTCAATGTTGCTTTAATTCGCATTTATCTAATCAGGAGGAATTTAGAACATTGTTCATGTGTTTATTAATAGTTTTGATTTCATCATGTGAAAACTGCCTATTCATTTCTCTTGACCATTTATCAATTGGGGAATGGCTTGATTTTTTTTTATAAATTTGACCTTTTCCCTTATGTATTTGGGAAATTAAACCTTTGTCAGAGAGTTTTGTTATAAAAAAGTTTCCCAATTTGTAGCTTTCCTTCTAATTTTGGTTGCATTGATGTTGTTTGTACAAACACTTTTTAATTTGATATACCGTATTGGCCCAAATATAATATGACTCCAAATATAGTGCGATCCCAAGTATTTTGAAGGATAACTCAGAAAGAGAAAACATCCATTTTATTTTCTCCTTTTAAGTTACAATTTTATCTTAATCCTTTTCTCTACCCATCATCAAATAAATAACGGGTAGGGGGCAGAGTCAAGACAGTGGCTTGGACGCAGCAAAAATCCAGATTTCTGTGAAAACTCTTCCACAAAATGCTTTGAGGGGACAGAAAACCAAACCTAACAACAGGATAGAGCTGGGGGAACTCTCCTGCTGGATTCAACTTAAAAGGTACACCAAAATAAGCCTGAATTCTTGAACTCTCGGATTCAAGGGAAAGGAAGAAGGAAGGTCCCAGGTTACCTCCCCGACCTAGTGTGCTGAGTTTCCAGTGATGGCTGGAATCTCTGGACAGACAAGGATTCTAGTCCAGAGGAGTGCCTTGCTGGCACAGCTTTGCCAGGGTCAGGGAGTTGAAAAAGGTGATAGGGAGGTAGCTGGAGGAGAAGCCCAAGAGAGGGCAGCTTAGACACAGCCAAAACTCTCCATCCCACCCCCCTTTCTCAAGGTTTTGGCCTCAATGTACATCCAGCTCTGCAGATCAACTCCACCCTGGCTTAATCTTATCAATAGCACAGATGAGAAGCCTTCAGAGGCCAGGGAAGCTCAATCTCCAACACCCCTCCCCCACTGACTGGACTGAAAGCCTTGCTGACTAAGTCCCCAGGAAGAAGGCTGCAATCTCTACAGAATACCTTATAACAGGACAGGAAGTACAGCTCCCTTTAGCTTCCACACATTCATCTTCTGCTGCCAGCTGGAGAAGATCTGATCTGATCAGCCTAACCTAGTCAATCAGCAGAGCAGAGAAGAAGCCCCTTCAGGACAGAATAGCCCAAATCCAGAGATCCAGCAAATAAACAGAGGAGCAAGATTACAGCCAATGACGGGGAGAAAAGAAGGAGAAGTTAATAAAATCAAAAGTGAAAGAACTATCAAATTAATAAATAAGACTAGAAGCTGGTACTTTGAAAAAACAAATAAAATAGAAAAAGTACTGGTTAATTTAATAAAAAAAGAAAGAAGAAAACCAATTTAACTGTAAAGATGAAAAGGGAGACCTCACCTCTAATGAAGAGGAAATTAAGACAATCATTAAAAACTATCTTACCCAATTATATGGCAATAGATACATCAACCTAGGTGATATGGATAAATATTTACAAAAATATAAATTGCTTAAATTAACAGAAGAAAAAAATAGAATACTCAAATAATCCCATATCAGAAAAAGAAATTTTAAAAACCATCAAAGAATTCCCTAAGAAAAAATCTCTGGGGCAGATGGATTCACAAGTGAATTCTATCAAATATTTAAAGAACAATTAATTCCAATACTACACAAACTATTTGACACAATAAGCAAAGAAGGAGTTCTACCAAATTCCTTTTATGACACAAATATGGTACTGATTCTAAATCCAGGCAGATCAAAAACACAGAAAGAAAACTACAGACTAATCCCCTTAATGAACATAGATGCAAAAATCTTAAGTAGAATACTAGCAAAAAGACTCCAGCAAGTGATCATGAGAATGATTCATTATGATCAGGTGGGATTTATACCAGGAATGTAAGAATGGTTCAATATTAGGAAAACCATCCACATAATTGACCATGTTAAAAAGCAAACCAACAAAAATCACATGATTATCTTAATAGATGCAGAAAAAAGCCTTTGACAAAATACAACATCCATTCCTATTGAAAATACTAGAAAGTATAGGAATAGAAGGACCTTTCCTAAAAATAATTAAAAGTATATATTTAAAACCATAGCAAGCATCATCTGCAATCGGGATAAATTAGAAACCTTCTCAATAAGATCAGTAGTGAAACAAGGATGCACATTATCACCTCTATTATTTAACATTGTACTAGAAAAACTAGCAGTAGCAATTAGAGAAGAAAAAGAAATTGAAGGTATTAAAATAGGCAATGAGGAGACCAAGCTATCACTCTTTGCAGATGATATGATGGTCTACTTAAAGAATCCCAGATAATCAACTAAAAAGCTAGTGGAAATAATCAATGACTTTACTAAAGTTGCAGGATACAAAATAAACCCACATAAATCATTAGCATTTCTATATATTTCCAACATAATGCAGCAGCAAGAGTTAGAAAGAGAAATTCCATTTAAAATAATACTAGACAATATAAAATATTTAGAAATCTATTTGCCAAGACAAACACAGGAATTATATGAACACAACTACAAAACATTTTCCACACAATTAAAACTAGGTCTAAACAATTAGAAAAACATTAACTGCTCATGGGTAGGATGAGTTAACATAATAAAAATGATAATCCTACCCAAATTAATTTACTTATTCAGTGCCATACCTATCAAACTACCAAGAAACTTTTTTAATGAAGTAGAAAAAATTATAACAAAGTTCATTTGGAAGAACAAAAGATTGAGAATACCAAGGGAACTAATGAAAAAAATGTGAAGAAGGAAGGTGGCCTAACAGTACCAGATCTTAACCTATACTATAAAGCAGTGGTCATCAAAACAATATGGTACTGACTTAGAAATAGATGGGAGGATCAATGGAATAGACTTAGGGTAAATGATCTCAGCAAGATGGTGTATGATAAACCCAAATATCCTAGATTTTGGGACAATACTTTGCTATTTGACAAAAACTGCTACAAAAACTGGAAAACAGTATGGGAGAGATTAGGTTTATCTCACACCCTACACCAGTGATGGGCAACCTTTTGAGCTTGTTGTGTCAAAATTTGTCAAAAAACAGAGCATAACTTGGGTGGTGTGTCACTTTGAGAAAACCCCCATAATATCATGATATTTGTAGTTTAAATAACAAAAATGTATAATTGTAATATATAACTATTTAATAAACAAAAATAGGTAAATTAATATAGGTAGAATTGTCATCTATAGTGCACAGAGTGTCTACACTACACTATAGCAAATGTTTTATCCTTAGCATGCAGCCCCATACTTCTCTGCATGTGGCCACGTGCCATCAAAAATGGCTGTGCTTGTCAGTCATAGGTTTGCCATCACCGCCCTATACCAATATAGATTCAGAATGGGTAAATGGCTTGAATATAAAGAAGGAAACTATAACTAAATTAAGTGAACACAGAATGGTATACCTGTCAGATCTTTGGGGAAGGAAAGTTTTCAAGACCAAATAAGAGTTAGAAAAAAGTACAAAATGTAAAATAAATAATTTTTATTATATTAAATTAAAAAGGTTTTGTACAAACAAAACCAATGCAAACAAAATTATAAGGGAAACAACAAATTGGGAAGAAATCTTTATAACAAAACCCTCTGACAAAGGTCTAATTACTCAAATGTAGAAGGAGCTAAATCAATTGTACAAAAAATCAAGTCATTCCCCAATTGATAAATGGGCAAGGGACATGAATAGGCAATTTTCACAGAATGAAATCAAAACTACCATTAAACACATGAAAAAGTGTTCTAAATCTCTTATAATTAGAGAAATGCAAATCAAAACAACTCTCAGGTACCACCTCACACCTAGGAGATTGGCTAACCTGACAGCAAAGGAAAGCAATAAACGTTGGAGGGGATGTGGCAAAATTGGGACATTATTGCATTGCTGGTGGAGTTGTGATTTGATCCAAATATTCTGGAAGGCAATTTGGAACTATGCCAAAAGGGCTATAAAAGTCTGTCTGTCCTTTGATCCAGCCATACCATTGCTGGGTTTATACCCCAAAGAGATCATAAGGAAAAAGACTTGCACAAAAATATTTGTAGCCCCACTCTTTGTGGTGGCAAAAAATTGGAAAATGAGAGGATGCCTTTTGATTGGGGAATGGCTGAACAAATTGTGTTATCTGTTGGTGATGGAATACTACTGTTTTCAAAGGAATAAAGAACTGGAGGAATTCCATGTGAACTGGAATGACCTCCAGGAATTGAAGCAGAATGAAAGGAGCAGAACCAGGAAAACCTTATACACAGAGACAGATAAACTGTGGCACAATCAAATGTAATGGACTTCCGTATTAGCGGCAGTGCAATGATTCAGGACATTTCTGTGGGACTTATGAGAAAGAATGCTATCCACATCCAGAGAAAGAACTCTGAGAGAAGAAACACAGAAGAAAAACAAATGCATGATCACATGGTTCTATGGGTTTGTTGGTGTAGACTTTAAATGATCACCCTAGAGCAAATACTAATAATATGTAAATAGGTCTTGATTAATGACACATGTAAAACCCAGTGTTTTGTTGGCTATAGGAGAGGGATGGGAGGAGGGATGGGAAAGAACATAATTCATGTAACTATGAAAAAATATTCCTAATTAATTAAACAAAAAAAGTACATATTTGGAGAAAATGTTGCACTATATTTGGGCTAATATGGTACTCAAAGTCATTCATTTTACATTTTGTAATATTCTCTATCTCGTGCTTGGTCTTAAATTCCTTCCTTTCCCACAGATCTGACAGGGGTACTATTCTATGTTCACCTAATTTATTTATGATTTCACTCTTTATATTTAAGTACCCATTTTGAATTTATCTTGGTATAGGGTATAAGCTAAACTACAACAAATAAGATGTTGATCTATGCCTAATTTTTCCCACACTGTTTTCCAATTTTCCCAGCAGTTTTCGTCAAATAGTCAGTTGTTGTCCCCAAAGCTGGGATCTTTGGGTTTATCGAACACTAGCTTGCTGAGGTCACTTACCACTAGTTTATTCCATTGACCCACCCTTCTGTCTCTTAGCCAGTACCATATTTTTTATGACCATTGCTTTATAGTACATTTTTTTTAAAACCCTTAACTTCTGTGTATTAGTTCCTTAGTGGAAGATTGGTAAGGGTAGGCAATGGGGGTCAAGTGACTTGCCCAGGGTCACACAGCTGGGAAGTGTCTGAGGCCGGATTTGATATAGTACATTTTAAGATCTGGTACTGCTAGGGCCCTACTTCACATTCTTTTCATTAGTTCCCTTGATATACTTGGTTGGTCTTTTGTTCTTCAGATAAACTTTGTTATAATTTTTTCTAATTCTATAAAAAAGTTTTTTGGTAGTTTGATAGGCATGGCACTGAATAAGTACATTAATATGGGTAGGATTATCATTTTTATTATATTTTCTCATCCTACCCAGAAGCAATTAATGTTTTCCCAATTATTTAGATCTAAGTTTAATTGTGTGAAAAGTGTTTTGTAGTTGTGATCATATAATTCCTGTGTTTGTCTTGGTAGATAGATTCCTAAATATTTTATATTGTCTAGACTCTAGAGTGATTTTATTTATTTTTTAAACATTTATTAATATTTATTTTTTAGAAAAGTTAACATGGTTACATAATTTATGCTCTTACTTTCCCCTTCACCCCCAGCTTCCCCCTCCCCCCGCCATGGCTGATGCGTATTTTCACTGGTTTTAACATGTGTCATTGATCAAGACCTATTTCCAAATTGTTGATAGTTGCATTGGTGTGGTAGTTTCGAGTCTATATCCCCAATCATGTCTGCCTCAACCCATATGTTCAAGCAGTTGCTTTTCTTCTGTGTTTCCACTCCTGTAGTTCTTCCTCTGAATGTGGGTTGTGTTCTTTTCCATAAGTCCCTCAGAACTGTCCTGGGTCATTGCATTGCTGCTAGTAGAGAAGTCCATTATATTCTATTTTACCACAGTGTATTGGTCTCTGTGTACAATGTTCTTCTGGCTCTGCTCCTTTCGTTCTGCATCCATTCCTGGAGGTCTTTCCAGTTCACATGGAATTCCTCCAGTTTATTATTCCTTTGAGCACAATAGTATTCCATCACCAGCATATACCACAATTTGTTAGACTCTAGAGTGATATTAAATGGAGTTTCTCCTTTCTAATTCCTGCTGCTGAATTTTGACGGAAATATACAAAAATGCTGATGATTTATGTGGGTTTATTTTGTACCCTGCAACTTTGCTAAAGTTGTTAATTATTTCCATTAGCCTTTTAATTGATCTTTTAGGATTAAGTATACCATCATATCATCTGCAAAGAGTAATAGTTTCCTCATTGCCTACTTTAATCCCTTCAATTTCTTTTTCTTCTCTAATTGCTATCACTAATTTTTCTAGTACAATATTAAATAATAGAAGTGATAATGCACATCCTTGCTTCACTCCTGATTATACTGGGAAGCCTTCTAACTTGTCCCCATTGCAGATGATCCTTGCTAATGGTTTTAAATATACACTTTTGGGGGCAGCTGGATAGCTCGGTGGATCGAGAGTCAGGCCTAGAGATGGGAGGTCCTGGGTTCAAATCAGGCCTCAGACACTTCCCAGCTGGGTGACCCTGGGAAAGTCACTTGACCCCCATTGCCCACCCTTACCACTCTTCCACCTAGGAGCCAATACACAGAAGTCAAGGGTTTAAAAAAATAAAAAAAATAATAAAAATATACTGTTTAGGAATGTTGAGGACTGGCCTATCTATTCTTATTCAGTCTAGTATTTTCAGTAGGATTGGGTGTTGCATTGTTCAGTGGATATTTCTCACTCTACCAAGGGCTTTTCTAATTATACAACCTCAAATTCATAATTGGCTTTCCCTTATTAGGGATTATTCACATATTTGTTCTCCCTTTATGTCAGCTGTTTGTTTATGTGGGCAACATGTCATTATATCAGAAGATCATAACATCCTAGTAATTAAAATATATCACCCTTGCAACCAAATTTTCTACCACAAGCTCTAATTGCCCAATTTGTGGTATTCAGTGGGCACATTTGTTTTAACTAAAGTTACTGACATACATACCAATATTAGTTTGCTACATTTAAATCCCATAGAATGAAATGAAAAAAAGTTTTATTTCCATTCTCAGTACCTCAGATAACCTAGAAAACGATACAACCAATTTTTCACCACTTCTGTAGCCAAGTACATAAATATTGGTGACTCACTGAAGCACATTTTTTAATCATGTTGAATTATGTATGTTTTTACAATGTTGCTTTTTTGTATAAATTGTTTTTCTGGTTCTGCTCATTTCAGTCTTTAGTGTTTATAAAGGTCCTTAAAACCTAGTTTTTGTAATATGGAAATTAGAGTATAATTTGTTTTTCTGGTTCTAGTAACTTCACTATGTTTCACTTCATGTAAGTCTTTCCATATATTTTTTGAAATAATCAATTTCTTAATTTCTTTTAGTATAATATTCCATTGCATTCATATATCTTAACTTTGAAAAGTTTAAGAACTATGATCAATCTAATAACCATTAATGATTCCAGAGGAGTGATGATGAAAAATGCGATCCATTACAGAGCTGAGATGGATTTAGAGTATAGAACAAGATTTTGTTTATAGGCATTGAAGGAATTTGTTTTGCTTGACTATACATTCTTGTATTTTTTTTAAAATCCTTTCCTTCTGCCTTAGACTTGATTTTGAGCGGTAAGGGTTAGTTAATTGAGGTTAAGTGTCTTGCCCAGCTAGGAAGCTTCTGAGGACAGATTTGAACCCAGGACCTTCTGTCTCCAGTTGTAGCTGTCAATCCACTGAGCCACCTCGTTGCTCCAACTATGCACGTTTATTACAAGAATTATTTTTCCCTTTTGTTCCTATTGAGAGGAAGGGTGAGAATAAGAGAAGACTGATTTCTGTTTATTTAAACTAATTGAGGAATAGGTGGTACTAAGGATATGGAATGTGGCATGCTCTTGCAGATGAGGTCACTGTACTACTAATTTTATTGAATTATATGATTTGTTATAAGAAATCTCCCAGGAAGTAAGTATAATTTATAAATGTGTAACATAAAAAGAAAACACATAGATAACATCTGAAAAAAATAATTCCATTGTACACTTTGGCCAAATCTATTGCATCTTACCGTTTATTTTTTGGCTACCTCTTAAGAGGCTCAAAAAAATCTTTCTACTCGAGGAAGTTCCTCATATGTAGAAAGGTTGCTTTGTGACTCTTTACTTTCCCACATACCATTTAGTCACTTTCTTTTATGTCAAGATACGCATGAGTGAAATAGAATTAGGGTTAGAGTGGCAGGCTTATTGGGATAAATGATTATTTTCATAGCAAAATTATGATATTAAACCAAATGAGAATATTCCAAAGAGATTTAAAAACAGATCTTTTGTTCTGTTTTCCTGCCTGCCTCTTAAACACTCTGATATTGGAGGATTAGTCATTGAAATAGCAAAAACTTGGAAGGTGGTGCACAGGATCCCTAGAGAATATGAAAGATTATAAAAAATCTTATGAACTCTTATTTTTCTATGATGAGATGGAAAGAATCCTAAAACTGGCAATTCACCTATGAATTTTATTGATGATAAAAAATAATAAAGATGAATGGGGAAAAGCTTAGCATAACTCTTTTTTCTTCTTCATTAATGAGTAACAGTATTTTAAGACAAAGATTATAACATTTCAAATTATATGCATGCCAGTATCTGTGTTTTTTTAAAAAAACAAATGTTATTTTCTTTTCATAAAGTTGAACTATCTCTCCAAAGGTTAATATAGGAAAATGGGAATTTTGCTGAACAACTTAAAACACCAGCGTAAAAAAAAGGTCAATCGGCCCCACTAATGTAATGAATTCTGAAGAAATCACTTGTTAGGTAGCTTGGAAAAAAGTAGATAGAAAAAAATGCTAAATTATGTGAATGCCTATCAACATGTTTTAGATTTGAGCTACAGAAAACATGGGGTTTTAAACATTTGGTCCCAATTGTGTTTGCTTCTTTTGTATTGTCTACTAGCATTAAGCTGGAGGTAAAACAAGATTGACTGGAAGCTACCCAAGAGTCCTTGGTGTGGAAACTCCAGAAACAGAAGTTGGACACAAATCTAAAAACAAACACACACATAATGAATTTATTCCCAGGTTCACAATCACTGCCGCCATCCTCTGGACCTGCTTATTCACTAACTTGCTGGCTATTTTAGTTTAATAAGTAGCATGTGTTGCTGTTGTTTGATAAGAAACTAGGGGAATATACTATGGAAAAGTACAGGCAAATGAAATGTGTATTTATTGCTTTTTAGGGAGTTTGGTATGAAGGATGGGACTAAAGGCAAATCATGATATGTGATCAACCCTTGTGATGTGCTAGATTTTATGCTCTCAGGCTATGGTACTGAAAAGAAAGTTCTAGATCTTGATTTAAAAGATTTCTGGGAATAATGTTTCTATTTTTAATGGAAAATACCAAATCTAGATTATAATAAAAATATCCTAGGTAGGTGAATATAAGTTATTTAGGAAATTTTAATTGAGGTAATGTGGTTTTTTTTTTTAACCCTTGTACTTCGGTGTATTGTCTCATAGGTGGAAGATTGGTAAGGGTGGGCAATGGGGGTCAAGTGACTTGCCCAGGGTCACACAGCTGGGAAGTGGCTGAGGCCGGGTTTGAACCTAGGACCTCCTGTCTCTAGGCCTGACTCTCACTCCACTGAGCTACCCAGCTGCCCGAGGTAATGTGGTTTACCGGAAGCAGCAGAGTACAATGGAGTAAGAATGCCAGCTGGACTCAGAGCTCAAGACTTTAAACTCTGGTTTTGTTGTTGTTCAGTCACTTCAGTCATGTCTGACTCTTTGTAACCCATTTGGGGGGGTTTTCTTGGCAAAGAAAATGGAATGGTTTGCCACTTATTTCTACAGCTCATTTGACAGGTGAGGAAACTGAGGAAAAATGGGTTAAGTGACTGTGTGAAGGGAATCCCCTCCCAGGATCATGTACTGGGGTCCTACCTGTGTCCAGGAACTACTAGTGCTATGCCATGTCAGTTCACTCCAGTGTGGGTCACAGGATAGTGACCTAGGTACATGACCCGGAAATGATAAGGTTATAGATCCAGGGTAAAGGAGAAGGAATAAAAGAGGGGGTTCTAGGAAGAGGGACCTCTCTATTTGCTCAGGAGTGCAGTGAAAGGAAGGTGGCTGAGGGAGCCATGTGGAGAAGCAGTCAGGTGGCTAGTTAGAATAAGCTTTTTCTCTATATCTGTCTGTCTTCTCTTATTCAAGTAAATATTAATAAACTCTATGGAAATTAAGGACCGGAGTTTAATTTAGCTTTAACATGGCTTGACCCAGGTCACACTGCTAGTAAGTGTCTGAAATTAGATTTGAACTCAGATGAGTTTTCCTGACTCCAGACCTGGCACTCTAGTTACTGTGCCATCTAGCTATTCCCCTAAAGGAACTCTGCTCTTAAGGAACTTAACTGCTAGAGAGTGGATACATTATTGTTCAGTCCTGTCTGATTCTCTGTGACCTCACTTGGAGTTTTCTTGGCAAAGATACTGGAGTGGCTTGTCATTTCCTTCCTCGGGTCATGTGACAGATGAGGAAACTGAGGCGAACAGTAGGCAGTGACTTTCCACGGGCCACACAGAGCTAATAAGTGTCCGATGCCACATTTTAACTCAAGTCTTCCTGACTCCAGGTCCAAAGTTGTAACCACTTTGCCACCTACCTACCAAATTCTGGTTCGGCTACCTACTAAAGGTGTCTTTGAGATTTGGTGCAAGTTTTCTCACCCTTAAAATAAGAATGTTGTATTAGATGACCTACGAGGTCCCTTCCAGCTCTGAACCTATCAAGTGGGAAGGGGAGACATAAGTTTCTATGCCCAGAGAACTGGATACTTCTATCATGTCTTTCTTCCTTCAAACCCCAAATACATTTATTCAATCAGCTACTCCTAGGACATGTAAACATAAATTCATCCCCAAAGAGGAAAGGTCATATGATGTCATGGAAAGCTTGTTAGATTTGGAGTCCTGGGCTCAAACTCTAGCTCAGACCCTTTCTTGTCGCATGACCTTGAGGTAAGTCACTCAATCCCTCTGAGACTGTGTCTTCATCTTTACAATGGCATAATAATACTTGTAATTTATACTTGACAGAATTATGGAGAAGAAACCACTGTACACATATTAGAGAGTTATATAAAGTGTGTGCTGAGAAATTGGTCTATTCAGAGCAATGATATTGGGTTAGATATTTTTTAACTCAAAACAATGCTATGGAATTGTATTAGATGTTGAAAATTATGGCTAGAAAGTATATAGCTGTTCATGTGATATGTTCGGAGGTGCATGAGGATTGCCTACTCAAAACTTCTCCCCTGCCTGCCATAAAGCCTGAAATTCCCATCAAAAGAATCCCTTCTTTAAGGACCCTTTGGAGGCACAGCACATGAATTTTAATTAGATAGACTCTATAGATGGACAATGAGCTGGAAGGAATTAAACAGAAGGAAGTAAATGGATTGTGCGGCTTTGGGTAATTGCGTAGTGCTTTTAATAATCTCCCTTTTCCCCCATGAAACAAAGTTCTGTTTGTTTGTTTTTTTCAACATCAATATTCTGCCAAGGATGCTCTCACAGGAATTTAAGTTGGGTGTCATCCAAAGGGTGCTTGGTGGGTGTTAGGCTACAGGTTATTACCGATGAGGAACTTCACAGAAATAGTGGTATAAAGGATGCAAGCAAAAGTATGTATGACTAGAAAAGGAGGTGTGTTGGTCATGTAATTAAAGAGAAGAAAAATAACAGATACACTCTGTTGGTATACACAGAATATCAAGACCTAAGCTCTAGAGGAAGAATCAGTGTACATCTGGGGAATATCTGATGGATGATTTACTGGAAGGCACTGAACAAAGTTATTCAGGATGAGAAGGTGGGAAGCTATACTGCGAAGAGACCAAAGATACATCCAAATCTAAAGTAGTGAGGTAAGGTGGTATGCACGGTGGGAGGGGTGAGGGTATAGGAAGGATATATTTATTTATTTAGTGATATTTTATCTTTTCCCCAATTACATGAAGAAATAATTTTTAACATTCACTTTTCACATTTTGAGTTCAAAATTCTCTCTCTCCATCCTCCCTTCCCTCTTCCCTGAGACAGTAAGCAATACGAGAGAGGTTATACATGTGCTGTTGATAAGAATTTATAACCAGCCACTGCAAAGTATGAAGCAAGTATGAGAGGGAATGGGAAACAGAATGAATAAATGAGGAACGGAAGAAGAGTAGATGGAGAAAGATCAGGAGAGTTCATTGCTCCTGGCCTCCGTGAGACAGCATAGTTACAGATCCTAAGCATCACGAGGACATTAAGATGATGGGGAAGTTCTCAAAAGGGAGACGGTCCAGAAAGCATGCAGGAAAAGGGCCTAATAAACTTTCTTATTGGTTAGAAACTATACAACTGGGTTCTGCATGGCAAAATAGCATGCATGATCATATTAAGATAATCACTCAGTACTTCAGAGCTGCGAGTATCTAAATAGTACTCCAGTGACCCTAAAAAGAAGACAGTAGACTTCCCTAAAGTATTTACATTGGGCATGTTTGGCATGAATAAATCCAGTATTTTCCCTTTGTTAATATGAGACGATTATATTACATTACCAAGCAACTTATGAGCTCACAGCTGATCCCGTCACATCAATCTCATCATAACTCTAGCACTGCCAGGCACTTAAGGACCTCCCTGTGTCGTCTACCCAATTCAGTTGTTAACACGATCCTACCAATGAAGTCATATCTAAAACATTTAAATGAGATTCTTTTTTTTGATTCTGATCTGCAAATACCTGAAGATCAGTCAGATATACATTTGAAATATGTCTCTCAGTGACTGTTTCATTGATGAAGGAACAACAAAAAATAATAATGATTCGTTGGGGTTCAAAGTAACAATTTTTCTTCCTCTGAGCCGGAAAACAAGAAGAAATCCCAAGGACAAAGGGGAGAAGAATATTTGAAATCAAAATAGAAAGAAAAGATAACTTATTAGTAAGCAATTCCTATAATATCACGCAGTTCTATCTATATGCATCATATATATGCACACAAATACATATTCATGTACCTATACACACATGCATACATATGTGTTTATATATGCATATGATAGCACCAATAAATAAAGTGAGCAAAGAATGGCTGACATCTACTAGACAGCTTAGTGATGAATTAAAGTGCTAACCTTGCAATAAGGAATATTTGAGAGTTTGAATCCTGTGTTATATACTTATAAGCTGTGTGACTCAGGACAAGTCACGAGTCTATCTCAGCTTCTCATTTTCTCTCTATAAAATGAGGATAATAGCAGTAACTATTTCACAGGGTTGTTGTTAGGACCAAGAAAGAGTAACATGTAAAGGGTTTGGAAATACGAAAGTGCTAAAATAAATAAATAATATATGATATATATTAAAAATATATAAATAATATATATATATATAATGCTATATATATATATAGCATTATAAAATAATGCTAAGTGCTGCTGTTACTGTAGCCATACTACTACTAATTCTACGACTGCCAAAGAAGGGCACAGACATAAGACCCAGCCTGGGATGTTGGGTTGGGTTAATCTGCATTTTCCAATTCCAATTTCACGTGTAATAAAAAAATATAATTCTGTTTAGGACGTTTGGTCAGCGTCCTTTCTGGCAAATGATGTGAACATAAGTATAAGACAAAGCTTGTTGTCCATCGAAAGTATTGGAATTTATCTCATCAGAGAGGACAATTACAGAATAACAGACTCCGGGAGGCCATTAAAATAGCAGAAACAGAGTAGTCCAATCCGTATCTGCCCAAGGATCTCTTCCTACATCGCCAACAAATTGTCATCCAACCCATTCTCAAAGACATTCTGAAGGAGTCCTTTTGATTTTTAGAAGTGTCATCCACGTAACCATAAGAGCAAAGGTGATGAAAGACATAGGCGGTAGGGCATATATATTCCATGCTTAAAACTGTGCTCCTGTTATAAACATCTAAGACGAGATAACAAGACGGTAGTGATACGGTAGGGAAATGAACACCCGGTAAAGGAGAACAAGCAAAATCAAAGTTGTTGAGATGGTAACCCATTCTATAGCAGGTAATATTAACAACTGTCATCCCTCAAGCTGGCTATGAACTAAGCTGCCCTTAAGTAAACCCAAAAGAAAATTAAGAAAGCCGGGAAAGTTGAGCCAACTTTATTTCCTCTTACAATGATCTTTAATGTCATATTGTCCTTTGGACTTTGCTGACCTGGCTTCAAATCAGATGAGTAAAGCTCCAGTTATAATTGCAAACTGCTCCTTCGTATTCTGTCTGAAAATTTGTATTCACTTTGCCAACCACTTCTATGTTACACAAGTGGGTTTAAAATTCAATTCAATCGGTAATTATTTCAAAAAGTTTGTCTTCCTCTGATGTCTGGGCAGGAAGCAGGCTATACTTTGCACACGGCACTAGAGTCTGTTATTGCCAATTTAGACTTGGAAAGTTAACAGTGAGATTTACTCAATTTCTGAAGGGAGTTATTCATAAAAGATGCATTTCTTCGGGTAGAATAGACTATGCATAAACTATTTTTCTTAATGATTCGTGACATTTTAAACAATATACCTTCTCTTCAGGTGACAGAAATAATTACAGGGAAGTCTTCTCTCAGAATTTACATCTGTTCAAAAGGAAACTAGTTAATGATTTTGGTTCTCTGAAAATGTAAAGCAGAGTTGTAATGGGCAAAACATCAAAAATAATTAAGAAAAATGAGTCTCTAGATTGCCAAGAAAAAATAATTCCTTTTGTAAAGATCGTACCAGCTTATTTTAAAACTCTATTTACACATGCAGCCTGGAGTTGAAGTGCTAACCTGGAAATAAGTAATGTACTAAATCTCCGGTTCACATCAAAGTGTAATAGAATTTTTATTAGAAATAGCAGCACAATAAGTAGTGAGTGCCCCAGTTTGGGCATCCAAATTAAAACCAAGTAAACGATAACCTCATAAATCCCAGGCAGTGACAGAACAATAGAAGAAGGCAGCACTCAGTGGCACATTGGATAGACTGTAACAGGGAGATTTGCTGTAATTCAGCCCACAAAATCACCCTGGTTCTATGGAGCACAAGACCCACAAACCAGTTTCTAGGCAGATAATTAGCTCATAGAGGCTTCGCTTATATTCAAAATCTGAGAAGGAATCACTTTTCAACTATGCCAAGAAGGAAAGAACACCATCTGGTGAAAAGGGGAAGTTTTCAAAAGCAAAATTCAGCATCGAAAGTGTTTGATATTTTATCAGGCCAAAGCGTACAGGGGAAAGAAAATGTACTCTTGGTATAGGATGTTATTTTACTTAAGTATATATTCTCAACAATTATTCCTTGGGAAAATCTAATTGATGTTAATTGACACTGGGGAGATGTTGATTGGTGAAATGATATTTAAAAGAACACACACCAGATAGAAGCTTATGAGCTCTAATATTAAATATCCTTAAGATCTCAGGATTTTCCTTAGAATACAACCAGGCACACCCTGGGGATCTGACATGCTAATCAGAAGTGGGCTTGGAGAGTCTGTGCTAAGGACCGATATCTCACCGGCTCATTTGTACTGCCATTGCTTTGCACAAGGCATATACAAATATGGATAGAAGGATTGATTGGTTGAATTCCTACCAGTCCTTTAAAAGCTACCTTAGATGGCCCTTTTTTTTATGAAGCTTTCATTATATCTCTTGCTCTGCCTTAGACTGTTAGAACCAAAGTATCTCTGGCCATAATTCTAAGCTTAAGATGTAAACTTTAATTGTGGAAAATTAAAGCTGGTGATCTTACCACACCCAGTTTTTTTTTAAAATTGTTTTTAAATTTTTATTTTTTAACCCTTAACTTCTGTGTATTGGCTCCTAGGTGGAAGAGCGGTAAGGGTGGGCAATGGGGGTCAAGTGACTTGCCCAGGGTCACCCAGCTGGGAAGTGTCTGAGGCCAGATTTGTCTTGGCCTGACTCTCAATCCGCTGAGTGGTTACCCAGCTGCCCCACACACCCAGTTTTTTTATAACCCCCCCCAGATGTTCGACAGTATGTTTTATAGGTTTTGGACAGTTAATTAGCATGTTATCAACACAGCAGAATGTACAGAAAGATGTTAAGAAACATGCAATGGTGGTTGATAACAAGGGTTTGAAAGATTTGAAAGAAAGGAAGTCCTCAAAGTTCAGGGCAAGGTTAACTACCATACTGCTTAGGGCAGAGTAACCTTTTCTGGCCATGATACTCTGGGAGCCTATAGTGGCATGAGTCTTTAAGGGATCAAACACCTGAAGAAAATGAGGTTGTTTTCATCCTGTCTTACCAGGCCAACTGTATACTCTCCACTCCCAATGAACCCGGATTCTTCTGCCTCGGTTTCAGCTTCCCTAGATAAAACTACCCAAACCTAAAGTTTTTATTCCTCCAACAGAAGCTCTTAATATACTTAGCTGCTATAATGTTCTAATTTACCAAACTGTATCCTTCCTAATATTATAATTAATATTTTATTATTATAATTGACATCTTATACACAGTTTACTAACTGGGTCTAACTCTTTCTACAACTTACAATTGCAGTTACTTACCTAAAGGGTTATATGTGATCACTCTGTACATAATCAGTGATATAGAGGCAATAGAACCATTTTCCTCTCAAGACTTAATGATCTATTCCTGTTCACCTCATATGTTATTTTTTTGTAATCGCCTAATATGTTTATCACATAAGGTTCTATGTTAGTTATCTCTGGGTCTTTTTTTATTCCCCAAATATGCTATGATCTCCAAGAGGGCATGGTCCTCTGTCTTACTTATTTTTTTTATCTCTCCTTGCACCTAGCATAGTGTTCTGGGATTAGTAGGTGCTCCATAAAAGTTGGTTTTCTGAATGCATTTCAAGAGAAGGTTGGGTTCAAAAAGAGGTTGAGTTATCAAGACAGTTGCATGGTAAAATCTCATAGCATTTTCCAAGTAACCTATAAGAAAAGATATATTAATGACTGAAAATGAATCTAAACAAATGTTTAGCAGTAGCAGCCTCTAGTTAAAATACTACCTATAAAGTCAACCTGAAGCAGAAGCAGATCCCTGCAGTATGAGAGAATAGATTGATATTCATAAACCTGGTCTGAGAATTCCTCCAGATGCTTAAAAATAGACAGAGAGAATATCAAAGTAAGTAGAAATAGGATGAAAAGTAACTTGGAAAGACCAGCAACAAAACTGACTAATTGGTGAACAAAAGGAAATGGGGAAGTTATAGAAGGAGCAATCAGAATCGGTACTGAAGAAATAAACAGGAAACCAGTTTAATTACAAATAAAACTTGTGCTAACTCTTGACTATTAAGTCTGAAAATGCATAAATGTATTTTTATTCGTTTTTCGTTACACTTGTTCTATTATCTTAAAAAGATATTTCTATACTTATTACCATAATGGAAGCCTTCTTTTTTCTTTGATGGTTTCACCATTGTACCGAAGGGTGTCATAAAGTGGCAGAATCTGAAAAATCACTATTCTTTCCCCACTTAAGTCTACTATTTGCTTCTTCATGGTTCATCATTCTCCCAATGATACTATCACTCTCTTTCAGACAAGTTCTATCTTATCCATGCCCTTCCTAAAACATGGCACCAAAAATGAACAGAGTTCTCCAAATGGAGTCTCACCAGTTGAGGGTGTAGAACAGGGGTCGCCAACGTATGGTTCTTTCTGCAGGAGCCATAAAGTCAACCACAGCACAGTAACTAACAGTTTACACATGACATCATGTATCATGTGATATGTCACGTGATCCTTTCAGTACAGCAACTATCTTCTAAGATAGAAGGCTCCCTCATTGATATTGCCAAGCGAGTTGAATCCTGGTCTTTATTACGGCTTGGTAGGTGTGCTGTGTGTTCCTCCTTCTGCCCTCCTTTTACTCTTTCCACACCTGTTACTGACATCTTGGGGTTCTGTATAGTGATTGATCACTTTTGTCTATATTCTCTCCCCCTCTGCCTCTGATTTACATGGCTTTATCTCAGTGCATTCATGGGGTCTGCACTCCATATTTGTGGGTTTGTTATTGTTTTTAACTTTTCTACCTGCTCTTAAAAGGGAACTATAGTCAGATTACATCTTTACATAGGCTTCATTAGTGAGAAGCATTTCTCCCCAAGAGTTGTTTCATTTGATACAGAATGATTGAGTAGGCAGCACTGATAAACACCTGTACCAGGAAATGTGTGTGATGTGTCCTGGCCAGTTTTCCATGAAAAGGTACCCTCCTCCCCCACTACTTACTAATGCCTGTACACAAGTCATGTTATTTTCTGTAACCTCCTGATCTCCTACTTAATTTATGTGGCCAAATGGCTTAACCAGCAGGCCGGCAGCTTTTTCTTCTCCTGTTGCCTGACTTGAGAGAGGGAGAGGAAAAAATATTCTTCCCTGAATTTTTCTCTCTTTATTTCAGCAATTTTCTTAGTGTAAAGGAGTTTCATATGTATGTGTGCAGTTATATCAGTACTATAGTACCCCATATTAAGTCTTGCTTTGTGATTAATAATAAAAATAATTTTGATTAATAATCAGCAAAACCATGCAGCACCAGAAGTCACATTAATGTACTTTATTGATCATTGGTTAGCACATAATAACGTTATTAAAAATAGTTCAGAGACTTATTGTACTTTAAAAGTGTTGTTCTTACATAAAATGCACATATTTACTTGTATTCAGTGTTAAACATATTGTACGGCTCTCACGAAATTACGTTTTAAAAAATGTGGCGTTTATGGCTCTCACAGCCAAAAAGGTTGCAGACCCCTGGTGTAGAAGAACTATTGTCTCTCTCCCTGGTCCTGAACACTAAGCCCTTCTTGATACAAGAAAGCATAGAATTAACTTTGTGGCTATCATGCCACATAGCCACACCACACTGAACTCACAGTCTATTAAATTCCCAGATTTTTCCACAGGAACTGTTTTTTAGTCATGCCTCTCCTATTATCTACCTGTAAAATTGATTTTAAAACCTCTATATTTTAGAACTTTTATCCTTGACCTTGTAAAATTTAATTTTCTTTGATTTGGTGCATTTGGTCATGAATCTTAAATGTATTTTTTGTCCTCACTATCACCTCTAATCTCTCTACTCTTCAATTCCTTCGGAGGTATTCTCTCCTGTTCTATTTATACTCTCCTCCCATCCCATTTTCAATCCTTTAGTAAACCAGTTTTATTGAACACAATCTACTACCCTCAAATCAGCTGTGCCCTTGTTTTATCCCTGCTCAGGCCGCGCTAGCCTTCAAACCTGAATTATTCCAATTCTCTGTCTTTTCCACTCCTACTAACTCTAGAGGAAGTCAGGCAACAGAGACGATTAGATTCACTACTGATACTCCATCTCCCATCGAGTATTATTGTGGTGGCCATTCCTCTTGCCTGGAATGCTCTCTGTCCTCATTTATTGGCACCCCTGATTTCTTTAGGTCTAAGATCAACAGCCACCTTCCGTATGACTTTCCTTGTATCGTCAGTGCTTATCACAGTGCCTGGGACATAGTGAGTGCTTAAGAAATGTTTTAAAATTAATTAATTGATTGTTCTATTCATCTAGTATCCATCAAGGGCAGCTAGGTGGTGCTGAAGTGGATAGAGTCCTGGGCCTAGAGTCAGGAAGACTCATCTCTCTAAGTTCAAATCTGGCTTCAGACATATACCAGCTGAGTGACTGTGGATAAGACACTTAACTCTGTTTGCCTCAGTTCCTTATCTGTAAATGAACTGGAGAAGGAAATGGCAAAGCACTCCAGTATCTTTGCCAAAGAAACCCTCAAATGAGGTCACAAAAAGTCGGCCATGAATGAAAAATGACAGAATGACAACATCATTCATCATACTTACTACCTGACCAATGAAGAAACTTTTTAGAGTAGAAACAGCTTCTAATACAATAATCGCTTCCTGCAGAAGTTTCATTTCAACTGTCATAGAATTACAGAAAGAGTTTTTTGCACATGCTTCTTTCCAAATTAAATACTATTCACAAAGCACTTAGCACAGTTCCCTACACATAGCAAATACTTAATAAATGCTTATTCCCTCCCTTCCTACCCATTGCATCCTAGATGACTTCAACCTTCTGTTCTTTTTCATTTTGTTGTGGATTGCCATTTTGATATGCAATTCAATGCAACTACTACCAGAGGGGAATGAGTTCCAACGTAAGACTAATTCATATCCAAACTGTTGAGACAATTTGAAGAAAGGGGAAAAAAAGATAAATTTAGGGGCTGAGAAGCCTAGTTTCTAATCTTACCTCTGCTACTAAGAATGTGATTTGGGGATCAATTTCTTCCTTTCTTTCTCAGTTTTTGCATCTGTAAAATGAACTATTTGAAACAGATCATCTCTAAAGTTCATTCCATTTCTCACCTTTTATAATAATGTACTCCTCTTGCCTGTGATGCTATAAAACAGCATAGAAAGGGAGCAGCGAGGTGACTCAGTGGATAGAGATCCAGGCCTAGAGATGGGAGGTACTGTATTCAAATCTGACCTCTGATACTTTCTAGGTGTGTGACCCTGGGCAAGTGACTTAACCTCTATTGCATAGCCTGTACTGCTCTTCTTCCTCAGAAACAATACTCACCATCAATTCTAAGACAAAAGTTAGGGTTAAAAAAAGAGAAAACAGCACAGAGAATTCTTTTGGAGATATCCATAGCTATAGGAGAACTATCTCTGCCTCTATCCCACTCTTCTTCTCAACCCCATGACCACCACCACAGTGTTGACTTTAAAATTTTTGTTTTAAAACCCTCACCTTCCGTCTTGGAGTCAATACTGTGTATTGGCTCCAAGGCAGAGGAGTGGTAAGGGTAGGCAATGGGAGTCAAGTGACTTGCCCAGGGTCACACAGCTGGGAAGTGTCTGAGGTCAGATTTGAACCTAGGACCTCCTGTCTCTAGGCCTGGCTCTCAATCTGCTGAGCTACCCAGTTGCCCCCAGTGTTGACTTTTTATGCCCTATAGAGCTTGAAAGGGAGAATTATAATGTTCCTCAGGACTAATGCTTACTGTAACAGAAAAGAGGCTATTTTCTGACCATTGGGCAATATAAGGAGGAAATTAGTTCACTAAACGAGTAGATTTTGAGAAATGATTATATGCATAAAAATGTAGTAGGCAACGAGACAGTACAATAGGAATTTATAGGCCAGTTGTAAAGACAAAACATGCCCAAATGAAACAGTTCAAGAGCAACATAAGAAAGTGTGAGGATGTGCTAATGGCAATGATAACTCCCTTTGAAATGTTTCAAGAAGCACAAGGGACTTTTCTCACAACTCTGTAATGTTTGAATATTGCTTTATCTCATTTTCCAGGCAAAGTTTTGACATTCTGAGGAGGTAAATGAATTGCCGGTGGTCATAGAGTTTAAAAAGTGTCTAAGGTACCATTTGAACACAAGTCTTCTGAACCCCAAGTCCAGCATTCTTTCTAAAACTGACAAAAACTGAGATGTCAAGAAGGGAAAAGGTGCAAAAATTAAGGGAATTGGTTGGGGGTGGGAGGGAACGTTGATATTGCTAGAGTGATTCAGGAATGCCTTCATCAAAGTAGAGGCCCTTGAGCTGGACCTTAGAGATGGCTAGAACTTAAGTAAATTGAAAGAAATGGGAGGAGTAATTCCAGGTAGAAGAAGCAGTATGAATAAAAGCTTGGAGCCAAGTATAAGCAATTATATAGGGCTTTCAGGTTTATGAAGTTCTTTAAAGACAACATCTCATCCGATTTTATAATAATCCGGAGAGTCAAGTACTAACAAAGGGAGTAGCAGTAGTTACTGTCTCTCTTTTTTTAGGAAGCATTTCCCATAGTCAAATTAAAATTTGAAAAGCACTTCTTCCTTGAGGTGGGGGGTGAAGATTATAAATGATACTTAATAAATCTGAATTATCTGAAAGACCAATGGTGGAGACAGTAGTTTGTTGGATGTAACTGTTAAGTACACTCTCAATCAATTTAAAAACTGAGGAGGAAATGACTAATTTGAAAATCAAAGAATGCGAGATACCGAATGGCCATGAAGTATTTTTATGTTGAAAAATGATATATATTTTTCCCATAATGATGCAATTGTATAATGTCGAGGGAAGGAACTAATGGTGCATTAGTCTGTGATTCATACTCACACTTACCTATCACTTGATTGCTTCATTTGTTGGGAGTTGGTAATCCACAGGCACATTTAAACAAGTCCAAAGAATTCAATACAAAGAGCTAGGGATTCTGAATGCATCACTAGAAAACAAGAATATTGCAAATGCTAGAGAAAATGGAGTTTTATTCCAGGATAACTAATAACAGTAATTCTAGAGTCATAAGCATGGCAATCTATCTGGTTCTTCTGAAATGCATCATCTGAAAAAATAATTTTTCATTTTCAATCTATATACACCCTAGCTCTTCAGTGAAACTCTAGGAAAAAAGGATATGAAAATATCACGATGAACAAATCCATCATGCGTACTCAGCCTACAAAAGCATTTCTTAAAAAGATTGTGTTATTCTGATAGGTTGATCAAGCACTTGGAAGCTACTGATACACTGTATTTGTAACCAACGATTTCAACAAAGGAAAGGGGTGATTTTTTCTCATTATTTTTGCCCTCATTCTGCCATTTGTAGTCAAGTCTTTTGAGTCAAGTTGGGGAATGCATAAACCAGGGATATCTTAACATGCCCACTTGCCAATATCCTTTGTGACTTTTAATTCATCCAATATTTAACAATATATTGCATGATATGAATAATATTCCACAGCTTGATAATGAAAAGTGCTATGAAAACTGTACGGAATTCATTTTATCATTTACATTTAATATTGACATCTGAAACCCATTAGGCGTTTCTGAATATGTAAAAGTTATGACAAGTTATGCTCTGACAGTTATGGAAAGTCCATAAGTTAGGTTTGGTTGGTCTATAGGCAAAGGGCCAGCAATCCAAAATTCAGAACACAGAATCAGAGAGTATTAGTGGTAAAGACACTGAGAGGAAGCAGAAAAATTTTAGAAAATAGTCTTTGTAGTTCTAGTATTGAACCAATAGATGACACCACAGGGCAAGAATTGTAGTGGCATCCTCTTCAGTCATGGGATTTTGATAGTTACTTTATTAAATATTATATATTAGTTATTAAGTTGATAGCTAGATAATTTCTGCTGATAGGTACGTCTAAGAACTGAGAAGAAAGAGACTGAAAGATGAGCCTTTCTCTAATTAGGACTGCATTTGCAACGATGACTGAACTAGCAGGAAGAAGCAATACAAAACTCAAGAGTATCCTAAGGCATATGTTTTCATGAGTTGAGCTGTATTTTCAATAGCACACACACATACAAAAGCATGCCTGTACACAGAAAACCACAGGTCATGTTCACGAAAAGGAAGACCAATTAGTAAATTCAACTATAATCATTTGGAAGCTCAAGAAAGATTTTCTTCCACCATTTTGCTTCGTTACACAAAATAGTTGTAGCCCAGCTCCTGGTTGTGCAATGTAAGACAATTCTTTCTTCTTTCCATGTCCTCCAAGGCTCCCATCTCTCAGCTTTAATATTAGCTTCCATTAGATTGTGAGTTCCTTGAGGGTAGGGATCGTCTTTTGGCTTTCTCTATAACCCCAGTGTTTAACACTATACCTGCAACACAGTAGCCTCTGAAGAAATGTTTCTTCCCTGACTAACTGGTCCAGTTTCACTCTGGTTCCTTCCTACCCTCATCCCTACAGTTAACCAGCTCTCCTCTTGAATCTCTCGTATCTGGTTCATGCCTTCCTAAATTCCAAACTTGGGTTACTCTCACCATATGCTTCTCCCTCTCCCTGCTCACATGATCTGAATGGAGTAAGAGGAAGTCACATAACTAAGCTAATCAGGTCCACTTTGTAATCTCAGTCGGGTCCTCAGAGCAGCAAAGCAATTGTCTTATACCTCCCTAGGGGAATTTTTATGGTTTGCCACAGTGCCTATTCCAAGACTTTTTCTCATTCCTTTAACCCCCACACCATTGTCTCTGCCATCATCACCCCATTTTGTAGCAGCCAAGGCTGATTTGTCCTCATAGTCATCTCCCATCACTCATCTCGAATCTTCAGTTTTTTGCTTTCTACTAGCTTCTTATCTGTTGCTTACAAACATATCTAAGTCTTCTCCATCCTGCAAAAAAACTCTGACTTGACTTTATCAAAGGAATAATAATGATAATAATTAAAATGACAATAACCAACATTTATATAGTACCATAAAGATCACAAAATGCATTTCATCTAGCTATATGATGTCTCAAAAATCTAAGTGGTTTTAAGTTTTTAAAACTGAAAATTGTACCAAGAATTGTGTGGGGGGGTAGGTGCTGTCTGCCCCATTTTAAAGGAGAGAAAATTGAGCCTAAAAGAGGCTAAATGACCTGCTTGGGATCACACAGCTAATAAGTATCTCATAGAGGATACAAATTGAGGTTTTTCTAACTCCCAAGTCTAGGGCTTTAAGTAGTATATTACCTATTCTTCTGGCTATCTTCTCATTGATAGGTACTCCTAGAAAAAAGCTATCTGCTTGCATTGCTTCCAGTTCCTTCTCTCACCTACTTTTCAGACGTTTGTAATCTAGCTTCCAGTCTCATCGTTCAACTGAAATTGTTTTCTCCAAAATCACTATTTATCTTTGTTTTGAAACTCTTACATTTTGTCTTAGAATCAATACTAAGTATCAGTTTCAATGCAAGAGCAACAAGGGCTAGGCAACTGGGGTTAATTGACTTTTCAGAGTCAAACAGCTAAGAAGCGTTTGTGATCACATTTGAACCCAGGACCGTCCATCTCCAGGCCTGGCTATCTCTCCACTGAGTCACCTTGCTGCCCCTTACTGATATATTAAATGGCATCTGATGGCCCTTTCTTAATTTGAATAATAGGTGCTCAATTAATGTTTACTGACTGAATAAACAGAAAAAGTAGAATGAGACAGACATTTTTGGATCTGGCCAATGTGAAAATTTATTTTGCTTGACTATATCTATTTGTTACAAGACTTGTTTTTTCTCAATGAAGAGAAAAAAATTAATACTTGTTAATTGAAGAAAAATTAATTTTTTCAGGAGAGACTGAACTGCAAATTATGCATCTAAGGAAAATGACACACTTAGCTCAAAGGCATAATGGCAAAATTGGAAGTAGAGTTGGGGTAGAATTTAGATTTTCTAATTTGTAATATGTTGTTATTGCTATTATGAAGGCATGGAGTTTTTCTTCTATCTTCAGAATATTTGTATTCTACAAAGCTCTGACCATGTAATTCTCTTACATAAAAATCCCATTGGTTCCTTAGCACCTCTAGGATCTCCTTAGCACCTCTAGGATCATATGTAAACTCTTTGGTGTGACATTCAAAACTCTTGGGATCGATAAAATATAATTAGTCAGAGTTAAGGGTGAAATATCTGTTGTTCCTAAAAGCTATGTTGCTGAGAATTAATTTCAATGTCAGAAGATAAGTACCAGAACAAAAATTTATAGGAACATACATACATGGGTGTACATACACACATATATGTATATATATACATATATATACACACACATATATGAAAAGTGACCATTATTGCAATAGTAACAGATACTTCTAAGAGCCAAGGAAGTCCTGTTTTTTTTTAGACTGACTTTAAGTGGCATCATATCTGATTTTCTCTGGGATTCTGATAGTCAATAAAACTGGTAAGACAAATATTATTTATGTAGGTGTTTCAATAGTTTCCTGATTTTTAATGAATTGCCATGCTTTTGTTATTTTTTCTTATCTGTATACAGATCAAAATCATCTAGACCAGTGATGGGGAAAGATGTGGCCCCCTGAAATGTTCTATCTGGCTGCACGACATTATTCCTAATCTGATGAATACAATGAGTAGGATACAATACAATGAAACTTGGAAAGAGTTGCCTTAGAAACAGACTGACAGACGAGCATTTCCTTTCCTTTGGACCCCTCTTTAAAAAGTTTGCCCACCACCCATCTAGATATAAGTCAATATGAAAGCACTAATATGATGCCTCCTAATGGCAGCTACCTCACATTGTAACCTTAAGGTACCTAAAGCTGAGTCTGTTTCTAGAAAATAGCTGGAAGCTTTGGGGCATTCTAGTCATTCTGTCACCCTACTTCTTTGCTTTCTTTAAAAGGCTTACACTCACTGGGTGTGTTTGTATAAAGCCAATGAACTGGGAAACTTGACCATTGGCAGCTGGACATCTAGGTCCCAATAAACAGAAGTATGTTTCCAAAATTTACTTTGTTGCTCCTAAGTACTAAATAAATCTGAAGAAATCGTGTGTTTGGTAACAGATGATTGCTAATATATTTATTTAAAGCTTTACCTTCACATAAAGAATAGCCAGCATACAACGTCAGCAAGTATAGAAGAGCGTTTCTCTAGCACTGGAAATGACAATCATTCTTTCTACCTTTACAACTCACTTTACAAAATACTACAATTATAGCCCAAAGGCTTCATGCTCATGTAATCAACCAGACATTATGTGAAGAGATGATTTTGAACCTTTGAATAGATTATAAGGCAAAGATTTTATAATATCACTTCTGTGCATAAAACATCCCAGAAGAGGAAAGTTCCCAGACAAAAGGTAAAACAGTTTCTATGTGTATATTGTTGCCAAAAGCCTAACAGTAGCTAGGGAATAGCATTTTGCTTTCACTAATAAGGGTCTTTTTGTAGTTTCATTTTGATGAAAATAATTTGTTAAATTATAACTGAATCCCAAGATTAAGAACTACTGAATATATGATAAAGCTTAAAGGAAAGGCATGATAGGCTCCAGCCCAGGGATGGTGTGAAACTAACAAAGGTTGTTATTGTGTAGTTATCAGTCATGTGACTCTTTGAAACCTATTTTTTTGGGGGGGGATTTCTTGGCAAAGATACTGGAGTGGTTTGTCATTTCTTTCTCCAGCTCATTTTACAGATGAGGAAACTGAGGCAACAAGGTTAAGTGACTTGCCCAGTTCACACAGCTAGTAAGTATCTTAAGACATATTTGAACTCAGATGAGTCTTCCTGACTCCAGGCTTGGCACTTTATCCACTGCTCCACCTAGCTTAACTAAACAAGGAGTAGTAAGAATATATTTTCCTGGAATCTTGGGACTCTAATCAAAAGAATTTTAAACAAAAAGAAAGAGGAAGAAAAAACACTTTTATATGACACCATGCAAGATACACTAAAAGTACCATGTAGACAGAAGAATAGCAGTAGACCCACCTAGAATTTCACTGGAGGCAAAACAGACCGAGCCAGCAAGGTCATACCACCACCCTCACCACCATCCCTCCAAGGTGTCAGGTATCTATAGAAAAATGACTAAAATATGCATAACTAGCCAAACCATAGATCCTTGTGTAAAGAAGTAAATTTGATCCCATAGGTATCACTGAAATCTTGTGAAACATAATTTATAAGTTCAGTTCTGCTCTGGAAGGGTATACCTTTTTTTAATGTAAATAGAACAGATGAAAAGCACCTAATAACACTGTATATTAAGAAAGCATATTCATCAGGCCAAGATGAACTAAATCCTGTGGTAATCAAACATCTGATCAACGTTGCTGAGCCACTGTCAATGATCTTTGCAAGATCTTAGAGAATAGAAATAGTATCACATGAATGGAGAAGGTAAAATATCTTGATTTTCAAAGAAAAGAGAGGAAAGGGAAAAATACAATTGCATGTACTAGACTTTGATTACTCTTAAAATTCTCAAATGTGTCAAGGACAATTGGTATGGACAAGATGAAGATACGGCTAGGTGACATGTAAAATTAAGTTCATTTGGAACCTGTTTCATTATGTTTGATTTTCCATTAACATTTTCATAAATTCCTGAAATAAACAATAGCATGTTTATCAAGTTTAGAGAAGAAAAATTCTTGGTGGGGTAAATAATATAGTAGATGAGAGAGTCAGAATCTAAAAAGGTACTGAGAGCTTGAAATCTTGGGCTAAACCTAGTATGGTAAAATTTGGTAGAGATAAATCTAAAATCTTATACTCAAAAAGGTGGGTATGTCCTTCAATTGGGGAATGGCTGAACAAATTGTGGTATATGCTGGTGATGGAATACTATTGTGCTCAAAGGAATATTAAACTGGAGGAATTACATGTGAACTGGAAAGACCTCCAGGAATTGATGCAGAGCGAAAGGAGAAGAGCCAGAAGAACATTGTACACAGAGAACAATATACTGTGGTAAAATAGAATGTAATGGATTTCTGTACCAGCAGCAATGCAATGATCCAGGACAATTCTGAGGGATTTATGGAAAAGAACGCTACCCACATTCAGAGGAAGAACTGCAGGAGTGGAAACACAGAAGAAAAGCAGCTGCTTGAACACATGGGTTGAGGCAGACATGATTGGGGATTTTGATTCGAAACTACCACACCAATCCAATGATCAACGATTTGGAAATGGGTCTTGATCGATGACACCTTTAAACCAGTGGAAATGCGCATCGGCCGGGGTGGGGGGAGGGCGAGGAGTGAAGGGTAGAATGGGAGCATGAATCACATAACCATGTTAACTTTTCTAAAAAATGAATATTAATAAATGTTAAAAAAATCTTATACTCAGGCTTATGAAATCAACTTCACCAGTACAAGATGGGGAAAACATGGCTCAATAGTTTTTCAGCTGAAAGAAATCTAGTGCTTAAGAGTATGCAAACTCAACAAAGAATTAGAAATTGAGACAGTGTTTATCAATTGGCGAAAGGCTGAACAAGTTGTAATATATGTTTGTAATGGAATACTATTGTGCTAAAAGAAATGAAGAACAGGACGATTTCAGAAAAACCTGGAAAGATCTACATGAACTGATGCAAAGTGACGAGAGAACCAAAAGAATACTGTACACAGTAACAGCAATAATGTATGATAAACAACTGTGAAGGACTTGGTTATTCTCAATAATACAATGATGTAGGACAATCCCAGAGACTCATGATGAAAGAACTGAAGGAGTCTGGATCCTGACTGAAACAAACTGCATTTCATTATCATCACCATCTTTTTCTTGTTCTTGTTCTCCTTTGAGATCTCTTCCACAAAATGACTAATATGAAAAAAAATATTTTACATTTTGTAAATGTAACACATGTAACATCTGTATGATATTGCTTATGGCCTCAGAGGGATGAGAATGAGGGAAGCAGTGTGAAAAGGAGGGAGAGGACTTGGGACTGAGAATTTTAAAAAATGAATATTAAAAATTATTTTACATGTAATTGGGTAAAAATAAAATATTTTTAAGAGTACAAGCTCAGTATGAGTCCAAAGTATGCTATGGAAGTTAAAAAGCTAATGAAGTCTTAGGTTATATTAAGATAGTCTTATGAACATGATGAAGAAGAACATTTAGTCACTCAAAAAGCATTAATAATTGCTGACTATGTACTAGGCATTGTGTTAAATATTAAAAATAAAAAGAAAGGTAAAAATGCAGACTTTGTCCTCAGATAGAATATGAAGAATACTTCTAAAGTTCTTAATGATATGACATGAGAAAATACTGCTATCAGAGCCTTACTCTGGAAATAAACTTCAGTAAGCTACTGACAATTTAGAAGTAGGATCATCCAATGATACGTGTAAAACCCAGCTGAATTGCTCGTTGGCTATGGGAGGGGGGAAGGAGGAGGGGATGGAAAGAACATGAATCATGTAACTATGGAAAACTATTCTTAATTAATTTATAAACAAATTAATTAATTAATTACATTTAAAAAAAGTAGGATCATTCTTCCTTTGCCCATCACTGAGAAACTCATGGTGAAATGAGGAAGGAAAGAAATAAGCATTTATTATTTATTTAGCTATGCACTAGATGCTATACAAATACTACCTTATGCAATCATCACAACAACCTGGAAAAGTAGACACTATTATTATCCCCATTTTGAAGTTGTAGTTAAATGATTTACCTATGGTCACATGTCTAAGGTTGATTTTGAACTCAAAGTTTCCTGATTCTGGGTCTACTGCCCTATCCACTGTGCCATCTAGCTGCCCATGCCACATTTGCCACAGGACGGTTTTAAAATCACTCAAATTCTGGACTCTTTAACACACAGTCAGCGAGTATTATTTCAGTGAAGATTGGTCATACTTTGAACTACTGGGAAAAAATGGGGAAAAAAACCTATTGAAAAATCATACTTGGCAGATAGGTACACAATGAAAGTAGATCTTGAAAGCCTCCCTACCAGGATAGAGTTGATAGCTCTCTTATACTCTTGTCCTGGTCACCCACCTCTAGGATACTAGGTTCAATTCTGGATACTATATTTGAGGGCAGTGATGGACAAACTACAGCCCACGGGCCAGATGCGGGCCCCCTGAAATGTTCTATCCAGCCTCGCGACATTATTCCTAAGCTGACGAATACAATGAGTAGGGTACAATACAGTGAAACTTCAAGAGTTGCCTTAGAAACAGACTGACAGAGGAGCATTTCCTTTCCTTTGGCCCCTCTTTAAAAAGTTTGCCCATGTAAGGATGGAATTTGTGGAAAGGGGGATGGGAAAAAAGGAGCCAGAGAAAGAGTAGCTGATGGTTGGTGACAGTTGGTGACGGTTGAGACCAGAGAGAATTCTGGGTAATTCTCCAGAGGAGGAGGAAGGAGGAGACTTCCAGCAGAGGACTGGAGAGAGGGAGGAGGTAGACATCTCAGCTCAAATCCAGTCCTGAGGGCTTCCTGAGGATCTTTCTTTGGACACTGAAACCCTGATTCCCTGGTCAAAGGCATCTCATCACATCTCACCCAGTAAGACTTCAATAATAGAGTTAGCTAAGTGTTTGGACTCATTTTGGGAGCAATCTCTTAGGCTCCTTCTCCCATTACCCAACCTTACTGAGAGACCCTTTCTGGTCTGACTTGCAATTATAGAAAAGGATAGAAACAGAAACAAAAGGAGAAGGGGCGGGAGAAGCTTGGGAGTGAGAACCCCAAAGGTTCCCACCTGAGTGATGGACTCCATAGGAATAGAGAAGAGGGTACCCCAAATCCCTCTGCCCTTCACCTCTTTTCCCTAACCCCTGAATTGTGAAGAATAAAAACCATTCATTAGTCAGATAGCATTCCAGAGTGCCTGAGAGACAATGAGGGGGAGGGAAATCACAACTTGGTCTGGCTGCCTCCATCTTGGAGTCATACCACCTGCTGTGAAGTTGACTGACCACGGGGGAGGCTTATGTGAACCCTGCCCTCATTCAGAATTGGATTGGGGAACCTAATACCTCATCTTAAAGGGAAGCCTGGCCCCCAACTCCTGTAGGGCAGCACGACCATCCAGGTCACCCAGTTTTGGGGTGACACCCTCTCAAAGTCTAGTCAGTGTATAATTGGCAGGAGGGGAGAACTAAAAGAGAATCTCACCTCATAGACTCTCTCTATCCCCCTTCTTCATAACTTTGGTGGCTGGCTCTCATTATTATTACACCCATCACTGTTTTAGGGAAAATATTGATAAGGGGAAGGCAATCAGGATAACAGAAGTTCTCAAGAATATGCCCATTGAAGAATTCAGAGCACAGGTGAACTGCCTTCAAGTTTCTGACAGTGTATGATCATGGGCAAGAGGTAACTGAATTGTTCTGCTTGGCCTTACGAAGCAGAATAAGGCCAATGGATAGCAGTCAAAAACTGGCAAATTTGGACTTGATGTAAAAACAAAAATCCAAGCTGGACTATTCCAAAGTTGAATGGGCTTGCTCAAGAGGTAGTGAGTTTTCCCTAACAATGAGCTTTTAAATAAGTGTTGAATGACTACTCGTTGGGATGTTGAAAAAGGGTCTTCTGAGATTGCTATGAGATTCTGTGATTCTTCTCATATTTATGTAAAAATATTAACTGAAACGGTATCTTTGAAGTAAGGTTTTAAAAAAATGACACAAGACCAAGAGATCAAGAAACCATGACTTGAGACAGTTTGTAAATGGCCATGGAAAAATCACTGAACTATTCTGATTATATTTAGTTTTCCTTGTCTGTAAAATGAAGAGGGTTCTATATGTGATTTCTTAGGGTCCATCTTACTGTAAACTCATATAATTCCTATGAAATGTAACATGTATTATATCCACATGTAACTGAATATTCTAATATTACCAGAAATCAATAATTGTAACAAAGACAGAATAGTTAAAAATAAATAAATAAACCTTTAGCCGATGAATACACCAATTATTATTCTTTGTTTAGGGATATAAGCTTAAGTTAAACATGTAGACCCATATAATATCTAAAGAGGTGACACCAGCAGTTACAATGCTGGATTTGGAGTTAGAAAGACCTGTGTTCAAATTTCCTACTTGACAATTATTAGCTGAATGATCAAGGGTGAAGCATTTAACTTCTCTGAATTTCAGACCACCCTTTAAGAATTATATACTAAGTTAAAGATAAGTTGCAATCTGTGAGATCTGTGATTATTGATGTTATGTAATAGCTGATATCCAGAATCTATCTGTTAATGGCCAGATGAACTAAATGTGAGGAAAACAGTTATAGGGACACTCAAAAATAAGAGAAGTATCAGTACAATTTGATGAGAGTTGATATGAATGAAAATGTCAAAATTCCTCTGACTATACACAATGAACAAAACCACATAAATATATCATAAAGTAATTCATGAGTTATTAAGACTTTTAAAAACTTTGCCTTTAGTTGTCTCAGACATAGTTCTATTTAATCCAATTTTATTAAACTCATGAATTTGAAGTGATGCTTCAATATGGAGTAATTTTATTTGTAAAAGGACAGATTTCCATGCAATGAATCTATAATGAAATGGTCCAAATATAGAAGTCACCTTTCCCCATGTCAGTTTAGTTAAAACCTTTGTGAAGTCTATAATCAGTATTATTTTAAATACGTATATGGATATATATATATATATATATATATATATATACATGTGAAATAAATATATATTTCTTTTTTACAAAAGCCATTTATCTTCCATCTTAGAATCTGTGTATAGTTCCAAGACAGAAGAGCAGTAATGGCTAAACAATGGGGAGGTGGTTAAATGACTTGTCCAAGGTAACAAAGCTAGGAAGTGTCTGAGGTCAGATTTGAGCCCAGGAGTTCCTGTTTCTTGGTGTGGCTCTCAATTCACTGAGCCACCTAAGTTCCCCCTATATATTTCCTTCAAAGGTCTCTCATTGTAGGGGTGTAAGTAATATCTGAGAATGGCTAGTAATCAGATTATTTTGATATGTGTGTTTGAAGGTGTAACAACTCATACTCATATATAAACCAAGTAAAAGCAATAATTAAATGAAGTGCTCTTTATATTTCTCATGCCAATACTAATCTTTAGTTTGAATTAAATACCTTTGCCTTCATTAACTATCTGTCTGTAGATAAAGACAATTATTAGAATTACAAAGAATGATAGGTTCAAATTTCGTACATTATGTTCCATCTCAAGGACACAGGCTAGGTCAACATGATCATATTAATGGATAATAAAAATGCTGTATTTTTAAAAAATAATTATTTTTCTCAATAAAAGTAGTGCATTAGCAATTGGCTAACGGTTCGTTTTTGTCTGTATCGTGACCATGAATAAACATGTATATACTTCATGAAAGGTTTGTTACAATATGATTTATAAAATTTCTGTAGTTAATCTAATAATTAATTTTTTAAAAAAGGAAAAGTCTTAAAAGTCTGACTCTATAATATTGCTATTTTTTCTCTTGACATTCTCTCAATGGCAAGTTATAAAAGGACAAAGCCATCTTTAACTGTCAATCCCCAGGCAGAACAGCATTTGAATCAAATGTTCAACAAAAAATACCATTTGAGGGGCAGCTGGGTAGCTCAGTGGAGTGAGAGTCAGGCCTAGAGACAGGAGGTCCTAGGTTCAAACCCGGCCTCAGCCACTTCCCAGCTGTGTGACCCTGGGCAAGTCACTTGACCCCCATTTCCCACCCATACCACTCTTCCACCTATGAGACAATACACCGAAAGTTAAGGGTTTAAAAAAAAACAAAAAACAAAACAAAACAAAACCAAAAGTACCATTTGAAAGAATCTTCAGCAAGCTTATCGAGATGAGCTTCAAATTTAAATCACATAGAAATATTGTCTTCAAGTTCTAGAGCTTCTAGTCAAAGAAGAAATTTTGGAAGCAGATGGGAAGTCATAGACATGGATATCAAAAGATTCCACTCTAAACTTTGCAAGAGTACTCTGACAACAAGAAATGAAAGAAAAGGCTAGAATATGATATACCAAAAAGCAAAAGAAAACTGCATTCATTAAAGGAAAATATCATGAAAAATTCTTCTATAAGAAACATTCTTCTATTGGAAAAAAGGTGTGGTTTTTTAAAATATTTTTTTAACTCTTAACTTCTGTGTATTGGCTCATAAGTGGAAGAGTGGTAAGGGTGGGCAATGGGGGTCAAGTGACTTGCCCAGGGTCACACAGCTGGGAAGTGTCTGAGGCCAGATTTGAACCTAGGACCTCCCGTCTCTAGGCCTGACTCTCAATCCACTGAGCTACCCAGCTGCCCCAAGGTGTTTTTTTTTAATAGAATGACTCACAAAATATCTTTTTGAGAGAACCAGTATTATGCAGTTTTTGAAATGTAAACTAAGTGAACAAAATGAACTTTATGAAGCCTATAATTAGTGTTATTTAAAATACATATATGTATATAAATATATGGAATATATGAAAGGAGAACAAGTCTAAAGAACATGAAAGGGCTAGATGAAAGCTCACTGTTTACATGGTATAAGAAAAAAAAGATTATAGTATCTTGAAAGCCTAAAGTAGCGTATGAGTAAACCAAAGACACCCAATGACAATGGCAATCACCTTGGCTATTCCAACACAAGTATCTTTGAGAAGGATATAGGGATTGAGTGACTTAGCATTTCTTAAAATAAAGGCACATTAGGGAAAGGCCACTCCAATAAAGGGTTAGGAGAAAGAAGAGCAGAGAGAAATTTATCACCACATTCTTTTCTGAACTGAACCAGCACAAAGCAATTGTAGTAGTAATAGTAACCCAAAAATTCTGGGCCTGGGTTTGGAAATAGGGAAGAAAGATAAATGAATTTAAGGGTACAGATCAGGAGAAGAATGTTTCATGCAAAATTTGCTACCATAACAGAACTAATTAAAAAGAGGCAAGCTCTAAAGATTTCAGTAGAGGTTAGTGAGGGGAGGCAAGAATACGTCTACTGGAGAGCGGAAAGTGAAATCAGGTTTTTAAAGCAAAATATGCTACATCGGTCTAATGCTGATTTCTTCATTTAATCAAATAAATGAAAGGCTTCTATACAGGGAAAAACAAACTTAACCATAACAATAAATGTTAGCAGGTAGATTTTATCTATAATATATCAGAATTACAAAGCATGTTAGAAAACACATTCTAATAATTTGCTGCATATAAGAAAAAAATATTTGAAAGATAAAATTTCACATAGAATAAAAGTTAGGGACTAGAATCAATCTTATTATGCTTTAGTTAAAAAAACAATCAAGAATGATCCATACACAATTCTCTAACACAAAAGTCTATCATTACAAAACTGACATTTTTCTAGCAGATGTTCTATTCAACTGGCATAGCCTTGAGATATCAGGCATAGAGGGTCTAACTCTGAGACAGAAGAACTCAATTTAAGTCCTCTTCTTAATACATGTTAGCTCTGCAACTCCAGACGAGTCACTTAAGTGTCTCCATGTAACTATCTAAGAATATAAGTTACAGATGAAATGTAAATCTCTTCTAGATGGAAGTGTTGATACTGCATAGAACAAATGAAATTATGAGTTCTAATCAGACCCCAAATATTTTCATGACAATATTATATGAAGGTGACCCCAAAAGAATTAGAAAGACACACGAAGAGTGGTTCAACATGAGTGATTATTTTATTTTGTTGTTTTTCACTTGTTTTCAGTTATGTCTGACTCTTTGTGACTCTATTTGGGATTTTCTTGGTAAAGATAGTAGAGGGCTTTGCCATTTCCTTTTCTAGATTATTTTACAGATGAGAAAACAGAGGCAGAGTTAAGTGACTTGTCCCAGTCACACAGCTAGTAAGCCAGAGGCTAAATTTGAACCCAGAGTTTCCTGACATCAGCCCGGCACTGTATCTACTGTATCACCTAGATGATTTTATTTTATACATTCTAATTTCGCCATACTGTACACCCTTTCCATCCTTTCTAGAGATGTAGGATTATTCTGAAATATTAAAATATCGATATATTCCAACCAATCAGCCTCCCTTTAGTCCAGTAAAACCCGTACAAAAGTAAGTCAATAAGTCAACACATCATATTCTTTATTGAGAAATTAAATTAGTTTTGGCTTTGATTGCAGTAATTACCAAAATCGCAGCAGCTGAAAGTGCATCATATGTATCATTATAAAGATGATTTTAAGGGATAATTTTTGAACTGGGTAATTTGAAGCTAGTTGGAATCATCTCCCAAACAGGAGAGTGACATGTTTACACAGTCATAGCTTAATTACTGTATTTTGCAGACCTGTTGATAAAGCCTACAGGAATTCTAATTAGCTGCGATTCTGCCATGCTCTCCTGGTAGTACAAACCACTGTTCTCAGCTTGGGCTCTCCTCTACTGCAACTTGTTCAGTCAAGGATGAATACAGCTGCTGGGCTCTTGGCTTTCAGCCAAGCTGAAAAACCTGCCGAATTTTTAAATGGAGGACTGCTTACTAACTAACCTTCATCTTCCCACTCCAGTCTTAGTGCATGAAAGTCTACATTTGGCTTAATTGAGCTATATGCCCCATTTCTAGCTATGATTTTTACAGGTATGTTCTTATATTTCAGTTTAGCCTGAGGCTCACGGTTCAATTTTTTTTTCTCCTCTTTACAAGGGCTTTGGACAACTAGTGAAGTTTTTCACAGAATGAGAATGCATTTCCATGAGTGGAAATCTTTTTTAGTAAGAAGTGCCGTGTGTGCATTTATTGGCTTTGTATTTATTTACCAAATCTAAATCTCATGTCGCCATTTACAATTTTAATGAGGGCACAAATGAAATGGACACATAAATACCTCCGGTGGACAACAAAAAGTTTTCTTAGGTAACTATTAAAAGAAACCATACTTCATTTTCCCAAAGCAAAAGTCAAATGGAAAATATCCTATGATGCCAAAAGGAGTAGAGAGTAGAATGCTTCAAAATGAAATTTAAACTCTGGATTGTGGGGGGCAGCTGGGTAGCTCAGTGGATGGAGAGCCAGGCCTAGAGACGAGAGTTCCTAGGTTCAAATCTGACCTCAGACACTTCCCAGCCGTGTGACCCTGGGCAAGTCACTTGACCCCCATTGCCTAGCCCTTACCACTCTTCTGCCTTGGAGCCAAATACACAGTATTGACTCCAAGACGGAAGGTGAGGGTTTAAAAAAAAAATAAAATAAATTTAAAAAAACAACCTCTGAATTGTGACATGATGAAAGACAGTTATAAAGACTACTTTTTAAATCTTACACTATGGACAAAACTTAACCCATAATTTTCCACATTGGCGTCATTTTAATAAAGTACTGCTCGCTCAACTTCCTCCCTTTCATATTCTCACACCAGTACACAAAAGCCTAAATTTGGCCTCACTGAGTAACATACCTCATTTCTAGTCATGTTTTATTCAGGTGTTTTCCAATATTTAAATTTAACTTGAAACTCATGATTCATCACCCCCTCCCTTCCCATCAACATTACATAAATTGTCCAAGGGAAAATGATGACGTTTAGATGCTTAAGACATTTAAAATTTGAGTTGACAGGAGAGCTCACAGGAGAGAAATCCATAACTGGGTAAGTGGATATACTAATCAAATTTAGTTCTTTTCCTTTTCCATTTTTTTTGTCTTCAGAAATTGAAAGAGATATTACCCTTTAAATATATTACGATGTTTTAAGGAGATTATGCTATTTCCTTGTATGAATATCCTCTCTGCCAGACCACATAACAACTTTCTACTGCTTCATAGATTGTTTTTTTTAAACCCTTAACTTCTGTGTATTGGCTCATAAGTGGAAGAGTGGTAATGGTGGGCAATGGGGGTCAAGTGACTTGCCCAGGGTCACACAGCTGGGAAGTGGCTGAGGCCGGATTTGAACCTAGGACCTCCCGTCTCTAGGCCTGGCTCTCAATCCACTGAGCTACCCAGTTGCCCCCATAGATTTTTTTTGAGACCTGCTATGGCTGAAGAATTTATCACTCCGCAGCCAACGTGATGAGGAATCTCTCCAAGGTTCGGTAGTTGGCTTATCATCATCTCATCACTGGGTTGACAATAACAAAACAAAAACAAGTAGCACCTACATAGCCTTTTACAGTTTGCAAAGTACTTTATGTATATTATCTCCTTTTATCTTCACAACAACCTTGAATAATAGATGTTATTTTATAAATGAGGAAACTGAGTAAGAAAGAGATTAAGTGGTTTGCTTAGAGTTACAAAGGTAGTAAGTAAGCATCTGACATTGGATTGGGACGTAAGTCTTCCTGATGCCAGGTCTAGCTTTCTATCCATTAGCTTCCCTGGGACCACAGTCAAAGAATAGACAGTAATATTCAAATTCAACAGTGTTACTTTGAAAGCACACGAGAAGAAGCAATACAATAAGGCAGCGAAATTTCAAATTCTCCGAGTCTCGGTCTTTCCATATGTGTAACATAATTATGTTATACATAATATGATAATACACGGCAATCTTTGGAAATACACCACACACACACACACACACACACACACAGGGCTGTGATAGAGCCGGCTCGAATCAATTCAATAAAGCTGATTGTTAACTTTTCAGGGTGACCATTCATACTTCAGAAATCAGTGAATGCTGCAAATCAAGATGATTTATTATTCTAATGACTTTTTTAGACAATAAATTAATAGAGAAAAAAATCAAACTGAAGATTAAACTTAAAACTGTGTTTTGTGTAATTTTTTGAGAGCCAGTTATTTGGCAGTTTCTAACATACTGCTGTACCTATGTATGTATGCACGCATACTTCATAGCACTGTTATTAAAGAAAGTACTTTGTATTCCTAATGTAACTGTAGTAACTGCAGATAGGTGGCACAGTAGATAGGGTGCTGGGCCTCGAGTCATACTCATCATTCTGAGTTCAAATCTGGCCTCAAGCTAGCTGTATAACCTTGGGCAAGTCACTTCACCCTGTTTGCCTCCATTTATTCATCTGTAAAATGAGCCGGAGAAGGAAATGGTGAACCACTCCAAGATCTCTGCCAAGAAAACCTCCAATGGAGTCATGAAGAGTTTAATATGACTAAAATAACTAAAATAAAAATAAAATAAATAACTAAAATAAAATAAAATAAAATGACTAAAATAATACCTCAGTATGAGGTAGAAAGAAAGGTAAATAGGATATAATGTGCAGATTTTCTAAACTGTAATGTTTAATAGTAATAATTTTAATGGAACTACTAAATTGAGCTTTTTGGCAACTACAGAAATTTATAAATAGCCACATCATGGCAAGGAAGTCTAACTGCTGATTCACTCTAGTTGGAGAGGAAAAAAAAGCTTGGATTACCCAGAATGCATCATATGCTGAGTATAGAACATTTCCGAATCATTATGTCACATGTATAAACAAAATATTTTCAATAGAAGTAAACATCTGCTAGGACCTGGGCTGAGGCCACCAAAGTCATTTTCACTCTTGAAAATAGCTGCTTTTGAACCCAAGTGTTATTTAATGAAAGGCTTAAAGGACTGTTTGTGTCAAAAGAGATTTCATCTTTCCATGACAAAAGTTTACCATGAAAAAGCTTTGCAGCTTGTCAATTACCCTCCACATCCTTAAATTGCTCCTTTCAACACACTAGACGGCTTAATAACTGTTGTCAGTTTGAGCAATGGTTCAGATTCCCATATTCAGTGTTTCATATGGATGAATGGAACCAATCATACTTACAGTATGAAGTATGTCTTTGAATATGTAGTTCTTCCCAAGGTTTTCTTCAAAGAGATCTTTGTTGCTCTCACTATACTCAAAGCCTGAAGGAAATTTGGTCTCTACCACCAAATCTACTGGAGCAACAATTTATTAAATATTCTCTCTAGAAGATGGCTACAGCTACGCTGGGGAGGAATATATTCACAGGTAACTGAGTTTAACTCCATCATGGAATTTTCAGTGTGGTGGCTTCTTAGAGGCAGTGCTTTTGAACTTAGTTTGAGAAATTTCTTTTCAGAAAGTAATGCCATAGTTGGTATTTTTAATATGGAGAAGATGTTGTTGCAATGCAGCTCTCTCAGGGAATTCTTTTTCAGGATTTGTATATAAGTATTAAAAAAACAACCATAAGTGAATATTTAATGAATGAAAACATTTACCATGAATAAGATAATGTTTTAAGTATCGTGAATATAGACAAAAATAAAGGAGTGCCCTATTCCTGGGGGGCTTCATTATATTGGAACAAAATGCTTACAAAAATAAGCAAATAAAAAAAATCTGTGTTCTCAGATAGAGCTTTAGTCATATCGGGTTGGATCTTCTCTCCACTGATGTAATTCTGAACTCATCTATGCCCGCATGGTCTGTGTAGTTCTTGTCCATGTCCTCCTATAAGTTTGCCAAATGAGTACTTAATATCTGGACATTTTGAAGAAACCTGCAGAAAACAGTCTACCAAGCTTCGCCTTTGGCATATGATCAACTTACCTTTTCCTATTATCTATTTCCCTGATGACATCTTTTCATTTTTCTTGTTCTTCAGAGTTCCTCTTTGGTTATATGTTGCAACTTGCTCACATTCTCTGTGCATCTCTCCATTGCCCTTTGTGTGCTATTCATTTTCAGTTCTTCAGAGATTTCTGTGGGCATTTTTCACAGTCCTACAATAACACAGATAGAAATCTTGTCTTTACAAAGAAGAGCTTCTGTGTCTGGGATCTTACATCACATGTCAAAAAAGCTCCTAAAGGTAATTCAGTCTGTTCTCTTTTTCCTGTTTAATTATTGGCCCAAGTTACTATTCATTTATCATGACTGTCCTATATATATTTCATGAAGGACAAGTTTTATAAGGTGCCTATCCACTTGCATATCAGGCCAATCAACATTCTTCACACACTTAGTCTTTCCTGTGCTGGTCAGACTGAATTCTTTTGAATGATAATCAAACACTTCTAGGAGACTCTGACACTCCATGGTTTGAGGAAATCCTCATAAAATCTTTGGTAAAAACTGAAAGATCTGAAAGATCTTCACCACCCACATGGAATCTCTCTTTGACTGATCTCTTCCATGCCAGTTGTAAACACGGCAGTGAGTATATGGATTTAAGGTGTGCATGATGCTTATGATCAGTGAGCTAATGAATGAGGTTATTTTTATTGTTATATTTTTCAAGGAAGCTTGAATTATTGTCGTGTATGGATGAGTGACTCCTTATTACAAGAGAGCTTTTAAGGGAATTCTTTTTCCATCCCTAAATAAATGGATCACTTGGGCTCTTAAAAGAAAAAAAAACCTGCTTTAAATTGGAAAAATAATTTCTTCTTTTGTGTATGTACATAAAACAAAATAAATAAAGGTTAAGAGATTAGCTCAAAGTTAGGAGCCAGGATTTGAATCTATGTCTCTGAGCCTATATTGCAGCAAAATTGAAAGAGGTATTTTTGAGGGGAAATTTATATATATAGTAAAGCTTACATGAATAAAATAGAGAAAGAATACATAAATGAATTGGACATGCAATTAAAAATGCTAGGAAAAGAACAAATTAAAAACCCCAATTAAACCCCAAACTGAAAATTCTGAAAATCAAAGGAGAAATTAATAAAATTGAAAATAAGAAAACTATTGAACTAATAAAACAGTTGCTTTTATTAAAAAAAACATAAACCATTGGTTAATTTTATTTGAAGAATAAGAAAAACCAAATACCAGTATCAAAAATGAAGAGGTAATTTGCCAATCTAAAGGAAATTTAAAGCAATTATTAAGACCTGTTTTGCCTAATTATATACCAATATATTTGAAAATTCAAATGAAATATTATAAAAACATATAAACTTCCCAAATTGTCAGCAGAGCACATAATATACTTAAATAACCCTATATTGGAGAAAAAAATTGAGGAAGTCATTGATGAGCTCCCTCAGAAAAATCCCCAGGGACAGATGGATCCACAAATGAATTGCACCAAACATTTAAAGAACAATTAATTTCAATACTATATAAATTATTTGGAAAAACAGGCAAGAGTCCTACCAAATTCCTTCTATGACATAATAAAGGTATCAATACCTAAACCAGAAAGAGCAAAAACAGATAAAGAACATTATAGATCATAATTTTGATGAATATTACTGCAAAATTTGTAAATGAAATAATAGCATGGAGATTACGGCAATATAGTGCAAAGATCATACATTATGACCAGGTGGGATTCATACCAGAAATGTAGAAAACTATAAGCATATTCTACTATATCAATAACAAAATCAACAAAAATTATGATTATCTCAATAGAAGCAGAAAAACTTTTTAAAAAATACATTCATTCCCATTAAAAACACTAGAAAGCATAGGAATAAGTGGACTTATCTTAAAATGATAAGCAGTATTGCTCTAAAACAATCAGCAAACATTATATGTAATAGGGATAAGACAGAAGCCTTCCCAATAAGATCAGGGGTGAAGTAAGGATACCCATTATTATTCCTATTATTCAAAATTATACTAGAAATGCTAACTAAAGCAATTAGAGGAAAAAAAATTAAAGAAATTACAACAGGCAGTGAGGAAACAAAACTCATTCTTTCTAGATGTCATGATGGTGTACTTAGAGAATCAACTAAAAAACTAGTCAAAATAATTAATAAATTCAACAAAGTTGCAAGATAAAAAATAAATCCACATAAAACTTTTGCATTTCTATATATTACCAAAAAAGTTCAGCAGGAGAAGATAGGAGAAATTCCATTAAAAATAACTGCAGACAATATAAAGTACTTGGAAATCTATCTGCCAAGACGAATCTAGGAACTATATAAACAAAATTACAAAACACCTTTTACAAAAGTCAGACTGAAACAACTGGAAAAATATTAATTTCTCATGGGAAGGCCAAGACAATGTAATAAAAATGACAATTCTACTTAACTTACTTATTCAGTTCTGTACCAATTAAACTATCAAAAATTATTTTATAGAACTCGAAAAAATAAAAACAAAATTCATCCAGAAGAGCAAAATTTTGGTCAAGAATATCAAGGCAATCAATGAAAAAAAAAGAGAGGGATAGTGGTCTAGCATTAACAGGTTTCAAACTGTATTATAAAGCAGTAATCATCAAAACAATCTAGTACTGGCTAAGAAATAGAGTGGTGTGCCAGTGAAATAGATTAAGTATGCAATATACTAAACTATAGTAATCTAGAATCTGATAAATTGAAAGATCCAAACTTTTGGAACAAAAACTCACTATTTGATAAAAATTGTTGGGAAAAATGGAAAAAAATGTTTGGCAGAAACTAGGTATAGAGCAACATTTCACACCATATACCAAAATGGATATATGATTTGGACATAAAGGGTGATATCATAAGCAAATTAGGGGAGCATGGAATATCCTACCTGTCAGTTCAATAAATAAGGGAAGAATGTATGACAAAACAAGAGATAGAGAACACTAGGGGATATAAAATAGATAATTTTTATTTTATTAAATTTGAAAGTTTTTGCATAAACATATCCAGTGCAGCCAAGATTCTCTGATAAAGGCCTCATTTATCAAATACATAGAGAATGGAGTTAAATGTATGTCTACAAGTCACTCCCAAGTTGATAAATGGTCAAAGTAAATGACTGAACAGGCAGTTTTCAAAAGAAGAGATAAAAATTACAGTCATAAGAAAAAAATGCTCTAAATTGCTACTTATTTAGAAAAATGCAATGAAAAACAACTCTGAGGTACCAAACTACACCTATCAGATTGGCTAATGTGATAGAAAACTAAAATGATAAAGTCAGAGGGGATGTTGGAAAATTGGAACACTAATGCACTGTTGAGAATTATCAACTAATCTAACCATTAAAAACAGTCATATTCTTTGACCCAGCAATACCAATAGTAGGTTTATATCCCAAAGAGATCAAAGAAAAAGGAAAAGGATCTATATGATCAAGGATATTTATCGCGATCCTTTTTGTGGTGGTGAAATATTAGGAAAGCCCATGAGCTGTCAGATGGCTGAACAAAATGTGGCATATCATTGTGATGTAATACTAGTGTGCTATAAGAAATGAAATGCAAGATAGTTTCAGAAAAACCTGGAAAGACTTATATGAACTGATACAAAGTGCATATTTTGAGCAAATAGAAAAGGAATTGATGTATAGGTTCGTTTATTTTCCTTTTTAAAGAAATATTTCCTGGAAATACTATAAACATTGTGTTTAAGGATTTCAGCATAGCATTTGACAAATTTTTTTGCAGGAGTCTTATGAGCATGATGGAGGAATGTGTACTGGATTAAAGACTATGTAATTAAGTGAATTTCTAACTTGTACAATGACTAAAAATACTAGGACCAGGAGAAAAATGTACACAGTAACAGAAGTATTCTATGATGATCAACTGTGAATAACAGCTATTCTCAGCAATACAATGATCCAAGGCCATTTTGAAGGACTTATGATGAAAAATGCTACCCATCTCAAGAAAAGATATAGTCTAAATACAGATATAAACATTTTTTAAACTCTATTTACTTTTCTTGGAGTTCTTTTTATTGGCCTGTGTTTTCTTTTACAACATGGCTAATATGGAAATGTTTTCCAAGACTTCACATGTATAACCTGTAACAAATTTCTTGATTTCTCAAGAATGGGGGAGAGGAGGAAGTAGGGGAAAGAATTTGGAAGTCAAAATATTTTTTTAAATGTTAAAAATTGTTTTTGCATTAATTGGAAAAATAAAAAAATATATTGAAGGAGTTAATCTAGGTAACAGAAAAGGAAAGAAGAATATGGTATACTAGCAGGAACAAAAGACTTGAAATCAAAAAACATGGGTTGTAATCCTCACCTCTGCCACTTACTACCATGCAACTCCAGAGAAGTCCTCATTTTTCTCATGTATAAACAAGGATATTGGACTAGATAATCTTTGAGACCAATTTCTGTTCTTCTATGAATATGTATACACATATATCATACACATATATGTATGAATGTATAAATGTAAAGGATAAAAAAGAATAGTCAATGGAATATTATTGCTTGAGAAGTATCTGGGAGTAGAGAGGTACCTCAGGAAAAGAAAGCTGGCTGTAGAAGATCTGTATTTTCAGTTTGGGAGATGATATTGTGATTTTGGCTTGAATGAAGAGAACACAACTGGCACTAATTCCTAGAAATTTCTAAAGGTCAAATAAGGTGACCAAAGTTTCATATTAGAATTATGTTGAATTTGCTTGATCACATGGTTCCATGGGGATATGGTTGGGGATGTAGATTCTAAACAATCACCCTAGTGCAAACATCAATAATATGGAAATAGGTCTTGATCAATGACACATGTAAAACCTAGTGGAATTGCATGTTAGTTATAGGAGGGGAGTGGAAGGAGGGGAGGGAAAGAACATAATCATGTAACCATGAAAAATTTTCTTAATCAATAAAAAATATAAAAAAGAATTAAGTTGAATTATGTAATATTCAGCAGGCTGATTTGTTTTGGCTGATTTTGTTTTGGAGTTATAAGTGGGTAAAGCTTTTAACTGGACATCAGTTTATAGGATACTTTAAGTCCAAATGAGAACTTTATATGTCAAATACTTAAGTAAGAAGAAATGAGGTGTGTAATGGAGTGCAAAGTCAATCAATAAAATTGATTTGAGTTCCAATACCTGAAAGTAGAGAAAAGATGATCAGAAAACAGCCAGGAGGCCTGATGAGCCTATTTTAAGGAACTAATTGAAATGAAAGAAAAGAAACTGGTCAAGGTCCTAGACATTTTCTTGTAAGGCCTAGTTTATGTGTTATATCCTCATGGAACTCTTTTCCGACTCTCCCTTCAACCCAGTTGTCGGTGCTATTTTCCTCTTCTTCAAACAATCATATATGTTCAAATATATTTCTTTACATACTGTATTCTCCCAGCAGAAAAGAAGGACCTTGAGAATTGGGGCTACTTATTAGTTCTGTCTTTATATCATCACTGTTGAACACAATGTCTTACATCTAGTTGAAAGTTCATAAATTCTTCTTGGAGTGATTTGAATTGAACCTTACTTGGAGAAAGAAAATTCTCTTCGTCCCCTTACAAAAATAAAACAACTTGTCTTAGACTAAGTGATTGGAAAGAGAAAAGAATGCTTGATTTAAAAACATCAAGTGCACAGGTACAGGATAGGAGAGATGTAACCAGGCAGCAAAGGATGTGAAAAAAGCCTGGGGCATTTGTAGGACTGCAAACTAAATATGACTTAGCAATGTGATGTGGTAGCTAAAAAAGCCAGTGTGATTTTAATGCAGAATTAACAGAAATATAATATCCATAATGAGAAGGGAAATAGGCACATAGTCTAGTATTTATGAAGTGCCTACTATGTGCCAGGCACTATATCAAGCCCTAATCTCAAGGATCTTGCATTATAATGTGGGAAGATGACACTTAAAAGGAAGTTGAAAAGAGGAGTGGCGTAAAAGAAGGGTTTCTGGCAAGGTGGCATGATCGAAGTCCAAAAGAGTATATCCAAGGGCTGTTGGGGGCATAGTATATAGAGGTCTGGCCCAGAAGCCAGGAAGTTCTGAGTTCAAATCTAGCCTCAGACACTGGACAAGTCATTTGACTTTACCCCAGTTTTCTCATCTATAAAATAAAGAAAATATAAGTGTCTCTTATAGCTGCTGAAAGGATCAAATGAGATAATAATTGTTAAATGTTTAGCACAGTGCCTGGTACAAAGTAAACACTACATGAATATTAGCTATTATTATTATTATCCAAGTAAGAAAATAGGAGAGAACCTGGGCACCTTTACTTAAATGAAGGTTGTAGGAGGAGCTCTTTGCTTTGCCTTCCATTCAGAAGGATAGGATATATTAAGGGTATTATGGAAGTTTGAATTCCAAGGATGATACAGTCTTGCTTGTCTGGTATATAGTCTCCTATATATATCTCTTCTGATTTCTGATTTGCTATAATTTGAATGAGTGGATTTCTTTGTTGTTTGTCATATATGTTCACTGTGGAACTGGTATTTGATGGCAAAGGGGGTCAAATCTTGGATGTAGTGCTTGGGGTCCTGCTCTGTCTCTTCCCTACTTAATGATAAAGGGATCAGAATTTATACTGAACCTGATCATATCCCCTAGACCAGTGATGGGCAAACTTTTTAAAGAGAGGGCCAAAGGAAAGGAAATACTCCTCTGGCAGTCTGTTTCTAAGGCAATTCTTTCGAAGTTTCATTGTATCGTATCCTACTCTCTGTATTCGTCAGATTAGGAATAATGTCCTGGGGTGGGATAGAACATTTCAGGGGGCCACATCTGGCCTACAGGCCATATTTTGCCCATCTCTGCCCTAGACCTCCACACACACCTGATGACATTTTTTCATATCACCCACCCCTCTGCCCAGCAGCCCAATGAGAGTGCTTCTTTTCTCCACTCTCTGGGGTAAGGTTGGCTCACATGTGGCGTGAGGGTTGAAGTTTGGACACTCGGTCTGTAAGGTTTGCCATCACTGCCCTAGACTAACACTATCTAAGGGAGCAGAAAGACACAATTCCAGTCTGGTACCTCCTGGGTCTGGGAAGTGTGGAGCAGGCTGTGACCCTAACTTCCTGTTTCCCTATTGGCAGGAATTAAGGCCTCTTTTCGAGTAGGGTGAGTGGAGAAGAGGCTAGAGACATCTATTCTACCTCCCTGTGAGATGCAGGGAAGCTCTCCAAAGTCTCTAAGTATAGCAAGTTGAGATTAGGAACATGATGGAGACTGACATTGGCTTCTACCCAGTCTTTTCCTTTGGCAACTTTGGCTGGTTTCTTCCAATCTTCCTTCTCAAGGCTGGAAGCCAGAAGTGCCCAAAGCAAATTGAAGCTTGAAGAAGAGTCCTGAAGAAGACTATGAAGAAGGCTGGAGTTCTTTAGTTCTCACCAACTTCACTTGTCCCCCATGCATGAAAGAATATTTGGCTAATAAATAAGCTTTGGTACATGTGACTTACTTTGTGCCATCATGTTAAATGCTAGGCATAAAAGAAAAGGATTTCCACCCCACCTCCCCCATTCCGGAGCTTATATTCAAATAGTGAACACCAAAAGGCAACCAGCAGAGTCTATTGGTACAAAAAAGATTAATTTGCTAACTTAGAGGATAATCCATTAAAGTTGGGCTCTCAGTAAGGTGTTCCTTTTTTCTTTCTTTAAAAATTTTTTTTTATTTTAAAAATATTTTCCATTTTTCCATATTTCATTTTCTTCCCCTTCCCCCCAATCCAATAAGCACTTCCATTGGGTTATACAAATGTCATCACTTATACTGATTTCCATATTATTCATTTTTGCAATAGAGCAATCTTTGAAAACCAAAATCCCAAATCATGTACCTATATAAACAAATGATAAGTCATTTGTTTTCCTTCTGTATTTCTACTCCTACAATTCTTTCTCTCAATGTGGATGACATTCTTTCTCATAAGTCCCTTGGGATTGTCCCATATTAGCAAAGTCCATTATGTTGTATTGTTTCACAGTGTTTCACTTTCTGTGTATGATGTTCTCTTGGTTCTGCTCATTTCACTCTGCACCAAAATTCCTGGAGGTTCTTCCAGTTCATATAGAAATCCTCCAGTTCATCATTCCTTATAGCCCAGTAGCATTCCATCACCATCAGATACAACAATTTATTCAGCCAATCCTCAACTGAGGGACACCCCCTCATTTTCCAATTTTTTTTTGCCACCACAAAGAGTGAAGCTATGAATATTTTTGTACAAAAAGTTTCATTATTATCTCTTTAGGGTATAAATCTAGTAGTGGTATTGCTGGACCAAAGGGTATGCATTCTTTTAAAGCCCTTTGAGCAGTATGATTGGATCAGTTCACAACTCCATCAGCAATGCATTAGTGTTCCAATTTTGCCACCCCTCCAACATTTATTATTTTCCTTTACTGTCATATTGGCCAATCTGCTAGGTGTGAGGTGGTACCTCAGCGTTGTTTTGATTTGCATTTCTCTAATTGTGAGAGATTTAGAGCACTTTTTCATGTGCTTATTGATAGTTTTGATTTCCTTATCTGAAAACTGCCTATTCATATCCCTTGACCATCTGTCAATTGGGGATCCTTTTTCTTTCAAAGTGACAACTCTATACTCTTCCATGTCTCTGTGATTGTGCTGCTACATCTCTTGCACACATCTCAAAGGATCAAACATCTAAAGTTGGAAGAGATCTAGTGAGGAACACAACAACTGAACTCCATTAACCCAAAAGTATAAAAGCATATTGAAATGGTGCCTTTTTTCCAACTAATTCAGCTGAATGTTGAACCAAGTTTGGTTAAATTCCCACAAAGATGTTGAAAAGGCCTGCAGATGGAGACTTGCTTGCAAAAAGTAAAAAAAAATCTAGCTTATATAAAAATGAATTAAGACCTTTTCCAACACCCTGCTGTCTCCAAATCTCCATCTGGCTCAACCCCAAGCATTTTATCCACCTTTAAAAGCAAACCTATTATTACTCATGACACGTGTGAATTGAGCACAGTTGGATATTATCATTTATTTTCTGTTATCTGCTGTGCATTTTCCAGATGCATTTCTAATCTTGGACTATATGATCCCTTTAAAAGGGTGTTAAGGTAGCTCAGAAGGTAGAAAATAAGGACAAATCTCAAAGTGGCAAACTCAGAAAGAAAAATTAATTTTTATCGTATGACTTTTTCAAAGGAAAATTCAAAGCTTACTAAAGATAAGAATTGGCAAAGGCTCTTTCTCTGAAGAAAAAAAAAGAGTGGGACATGTGAGCTAGTGCTCAATCAAGACATAGTCAAATAGAAAACCAAAATAACAGAGGTGACTTGTTTTTATTTCATAAACTACACTCAAAATGCTAGATGGACCATGTGGACAAGATAGCAAACATTCTAGAAAAAAAAATTCAACTTTCTACTCAAGCCAATAAACGTGTCTTAAGAACCTAATATTTGCAGAGCACAGTTTGAGATACTTAGGAAGGTACAAATATCAAATACACCAAAATTTTACTCTTACTGATCTTAAAATCTGCTATATATTCCAAGATTATAATAGCTCCAACTTCTCTAGTACCTTAGAGTACATAAAGCTGTTTTCCATGGCAACCACAGATTATTATCTCTATTTTACAGATTAAGGAAATGAGGCTTGGGGATGTTAGGAACTGACACTATTGTCATATAGCTAGTAGGTATCAGAAGAACAACTCACATCCGGGCCATCTGACTTCAAATTCAGTTTCTAACTACATCCGACATTTTGTGTGAGCTATTTAGTTTACACTGGCATGGTTGGGGTGTACATTTATGCTCCTCGCCATTCTCAGACAAAGTCCCAGCATTTCTTTCTGTTACTCTACAATAAAGCTCATTGTCTAAAAAAAATACTCTTATCTCAAACAGTTGATCTGGTGACTTCATGTTGCCATTTCTGTTTGACACTCGGTCGTACAAAACCTCCAGTCACCAGTTTTGCTGCTTTCTGACTAAGGCCATTGCCGTGCGTTTTTGTTTTCTTATGCTTTCTGTATACGCTAGTATAGACATCATTTCCAATGTGGGGAAGTCTGCCTGATTCAGCCCTGACTTGGAAAAGGAATAGAAAAAAACAACCTGCAAAAGCTGTGTTGTCCCTAGAGTTGATTGCCTGCTCTCTTTGGCAGGTCTCCTGCATCCCAATCATCCTCCAATGTCAGGCTGCCCCAGCAAATTCCAAGTACCCTATTTTACCCACTCCATCTCAGCAACCTCCTGGACAATGGTACTTAATGCACCTGCCACAATTTTCCTTTCCTCATAAACTCTCACAGCCAGGGGGGGAAAAACAGGAAAAACAAAGAGGCAGAAATATGTTTGGGGCTGGGGAATATGTAGAAAAGGAAAGAAATGTTCATGAAGATGAGTTGTTTCAAAATGATGGGATTTTCTTCAACCTCTGAATTTTCTTTTCAAAGAAGAAATATTTATTTTATTTCCTTTCCACACATTCACCCACTGGAGAAAAAAGAAAAACAAAACCCTCATAACAAACATGCATAGTTAAATAAAACAAATTCCCACATTTGCTATGTCCAAAATAATCTATTCTTAATTCTGTATCACTTCTCTCTCAGTATGTGGTTAGTATACTTTATCATCAGACCTCTGGCACTGTGGTTGGTTACTGCAAGGAACTTGAGTCTTTCAAAGCGTGCCATTGTTTTTAATTTACTTTTTTCGGTGTTGGAGCAGTTAAAATACCAAGGATTATTTTACAGAGATGGAAAAAAAATAACGCAATCCTCATGGAGGAATAGAAGGTCAAGAAATATAAGGGTAATAATGAAAAAAGTGGAAAAGAAGAGGGCCTATTAACAGATCTCAAAGTGCATCATAAAACAATAATCTTCAAAACAATTTGGTTCTGGATAAAAAAAAATAGGTCAATCAGTGAAAGGTATATTAGGTATATACAATATCAGTGAAAGGTATGTTAGATATATAATATACAGAAGTGAGTGAACAGACTAGTAGTTAAGCATCACTCATTTATGTATATTATCTGGTTAAAACTGTCAGAAAAAACCAGAAAAGCATTTTGGAAGAAATGAGGTATAAATCAACATTTCATACCACATAGCAAGGTAAACTCCAAATGTACATATGTGACTTAGACATAAAAGGTGACATCAAAGACAAATTAGAAGAACAAGAAGCCATATAAGCATGAGGAAGTTCATGACTAAACAAAAGACAGAATCACAAAAGATAAAATGGAAAGCTATGATTATATTAAACTATTTTGCACCATCAGATCTCAAGTAGTTAAAATTAGAAAAGAAATAGTAAAAAGTCTCTGGAGTAAGATTCTCTGATACAGTTCTCAAATCCAAGATTTATAAGGAACTAACTCAAATCTATGAGTGATTCATTGGTATATAAATGGTCAAAACATATGAGCAGGCAGTTTTTAAAGGAAGAAATTTAAGGCATCAACAGACACATGAAAAAGTGTTCCAAATCATTAAAAATTGGAGCAATTATGATATTGCCCCTCATATCCATCAGATGGGCAAAGATTGCAGAAGAGGAACATTATAAATCATGGAGGGAATGCAAGAAATCAGGCCTACTGTTGATCCAGGCATTCTGGAAAGCAATTTGGGATGATGCCCCAAATGTCACTAAAATGTCTATGCCCTGTTATTTAGCTATACTACTACTAGGTCTATACCCAAAAGAGAAGAAATAAAAAGGAAAGGGCCCCATAGCTATAAAATATTTATAGTAGCTCTTTTAGTAGCGGTCCGAAACTGGAAACTAAGGGAGTGCCTGCCTATTTGGGAAAGACTGAACAAATTACAGTATATGAAATATAATGTAATATTGTGCCAAATGAAATGACAAAATGCACAATTTTGGAAGAAACTGGGAAGATCTCTTCAAATTCATATAGACCGAAGAAAACAGATGTAGGTGAACAACTTAATTAAAACACCAATTAAGGAAAAATGGCTAAAAGACAATGGTTCTATTCCACATAAACCACAAGCCCAAAGAAGCAGATATATATATANTGGAGGAGACACTAATGTCATGTGGCAAGGCAAAAAAGGGTGCTTGTTCTAGAAAATAGGAGACAAAATGAGATATCCAGCATTGACTTTGAGGGGAAAACAATGGAAAAGTAAAGTGAAAGACAAATAAATATGTTTATTCAAATAGCAGGAACCTACCCCGTTCCCTTTTTCCAAATAGGCCCTGGCTAAAGACTCTAGTAAATCAGGTTCAGTCTTGAGGAAGGAATTGAGCTCTTATACTCTTTGGCTCAGTATGTCCCAATGCCAAAGAAGAATTGTGGTTAAAAATCTCTAAAACAAAAATTAGGTTTGGCTCAAATCTATGGACTCCAGAAAAGGGATGAAAAGAATCTTTCCCAGAAATGTACATAATGTACAAAGTATCTCTGAAAGGGTAGAACACTATTTCCTCCACCACAAAAGACTCACATATGCACACTGACAAATACTTAAAACACAAAACAGATGGGTATAATTCCTATAGGTTTTTTTTTCTGGAAGCTGATACTTAAAACAATAAACATGAAATACTTTTTGGGACTGCCAAACACTAATGACTCAGGAGCTCCTACATTCTCAAACTTATGAGTTTACTGTTAAGGGCAGAAACATCTATTCCAGTATCACTGTTCTGTCACCTGTGCTCAAAGAAAGAAACACAAGGCAGAAGAGGTAGTCAGGAACTTGAAGTTTAATTTCAGGCTCATCTAAGCCAGAAGATGTGCTCAATAACAAGTGTAAGAAGTCTACACTATTCCCATAGCTGGAGAGGGCAGATATTCCACTGTCTTTTCAGATATTAGCATGAAGTAAAGTTCTGCTTGAATCTCAAGAAACTCAAGTCAAGGAGAGTGAAAATGAGGAGGAGTTACTCTTAAAGGCTACTGAGTGGGTTGTTCTTTCTCCCATGGTAGTCAATATTCTTTGTCAATCCTTCCCCAATGCCTGAGACCAGTGGAGACAATAAGGGGTCAGAGTGTCATCCCAAAATACAAGTCTCTCAGTTCTAATGCAGAGCACAGGTTTCTACAAAAGTGGCCCAAGGAAGAGACCCTAGTCCCATGTTGGTGAACCTATGGCAGGCATGCCGGAATGTGCCAGAGGGTGCTGTTCTCTTCCCCCTCCATGTGCACCTGAAGACATTTCTCACATGACCTACACCTCTTCTCAGCAGTCTAATGGGAGCACTTCTTCCCTCCCCTGTCTGGGATAAGGTTGGGGTTCACATGCAGCATGAGGGTTGCAGTTTGGGCATTTGGTCTCTAAAAGGTTTGCCATCATTCCCTAATCTGTCAAATCACAGTGTTTACTGGATTATCTTTATTACACATACATAGGTTCAGGACCAGAAGGGCTATAATCAAGTCTTTTTCATTTTAGACACGAGGAAATTGAAGTCTAGAAGAGAAGGAAAGTAAATGACTTCTCTCCAAGGTTACACAGAGACATAGTCAAAATTTGAATACAGGCCCAATACTCTTTCCAATCATAGTTCCAAAAGTAGGAATGGCTTAGGGATCCTGGAATGACAAAAGCCAGATAGGGGATAATCTATAAAGACTTCATGGAATATTTGACTACTAACATAAACTTCTTTTTAAAAAATAATAAATTAATTAATCAATTTACAATATTTTCCCATGGTTACATGATTCATGATTTTCCCACCCCTATTCCCTCCCCCTTCCTAGAGCTGAATAACAATTCCACTGGGTTATACAAGTATCATTGTTCAAAACCTATTTCCATATTATTCATATGTGCAATAGTGTGATCATCTAAAATCAGAATTCCAAATCATATACTCATGTGATTACCCAGGGTTCAATAACCATGTGATCAACCATACATTAGCATAAACTTCTGAAGGTGACAGAGTTTAGAAAAATGCCAGGACTGAGCTTTCTACCTTTACTCTTAATCCATGGGAATTTCCCTACTAGGCTACAGCCTTCAAAGAGTAGCCTATGATCTTCAGCAGGAGTCCTTAGTACTGAGCCAATAAAATCCCTGCTCAAGTCAGTCATATGGAGAACACAAAGGTACTTTACTCCAAATGTGCGAATTTCCAGAGTGTAAAGTACAAGTAGGTAAGCAAATGACGGATAGATAAAATCATGAAGTAGTTATAGAGTTAAAATCTGTTGAACTAAGAAGGTAAATCTTTGATTCTTTGCATCATAAACCCCAAAACTCGCCCTTCCCAGCCTATGTCCTCTACCTTGCTTACTAAGAAGTCTGTGATTTCTCTTCTGTTCTGTCCTGCTTTCATTCCTAGGCTAAGCCAGTATTTTCTCTCTTTCTAAGCTTTCTTGGGAATACAGGAAACCAGCTGCTACTTTGTGATCCTGCAGAGCTTACTCTTGAATCCAGGCCAAACTTCCCTAAAGAGATCCAGAGCAGTAGCATTCTACTGTTTACTGCATTACCATGTAACTTTTGGTCTGGCTATTTATTCACTGATCCGATTGTGTCCTTGACCTATGTTCAGCTTCTATCTCTTTTACTCATGTCATTCATTGCTCTCTCCTTACTTCAATCAATTGGCCAACATCATCACTGCAGTCATAGATTTAGAACAAGAAAGGACTTTAAATATCACAGAATAAAACTCTTTCATTTTATAGATGAAGCAATAAAGGTTCCCAAAAAGTTAAATGGATTTGCCCAGTCATCCGAATATTAAGCTGTGATTTAAATGCAGAACTTCTGACTCCAAATTTTCTCCTCTTTCCACTGGACTATCCTTTCACCTAAGCATTTTAGAAGCACTTTCCAGCTTGAGTATTCATTTTTCTTTATCATACTATCTCTAAATGAGGCTAGTTACTGGAGCATACTTCTTTTGTGACTCTCCCAAATGCCTAATATGGTGCTGGGTGTTCCATGAATGCTTAAGAAATATCATAATCACAACACTATATTTAAGTAGTAGAATGGACTCAATGACCAACTGAAGTTCTTCCCATTCTTAATATAATCACATTAGTAATAAGGGTCTAATAGATAAATTCATTTGAAAGGAAAAGTTATCAACTAGGCTACACAAATTATTGCTTTAATGGACACTGGTATTTTAATAGAGGACAAGACCTTATTCTAAGGAAGGGAGCTATACTAAGACAATTTAAGACATTAGCTGTGGGATGATGGGACAGAATTAGGGTGCAGTGAAATGGAAAAGTTCCTCTGAATTCCCCAAGATGTTTCTTGTAGGCAGCTATCTACTCTTCTACACATGTGATCGGCCTTAGTCATCCTTTATGGATTTAACTATTTGGGGGTTAAAATAATGGGAAGACATTGTAAAGCCTCTATTTTAAAGGTGAGAAATTATCTCATTAACATGGAAAAAAGCAATACCATAGGAAAAATTACGACTGTCCCTTAATAGTATGAGGATCATCATTAACTTAACACCTCCAACACATATGACATTCTTCTATTATACATAAGAGTTCAAGATCCTCTTTAAACCAAACAAAGAGAAAAATCTAGGATAAGAAAATGATTTCTACCCCAATATCATACAAAGCAATAAAAAATAACAAGAAAAAATACTTATTTAAATAACAGGAAGAATTATAGTATACACAAGGTAGATAAAATGTTGAAATTAAAATCCTCAGAGACAAAAAAAGAAAAATGTTTACAAGCTGTCAGAAAGATATCATCATTTTGCACATTTTTCTTTAGGTCTCAATGGAAAAAGGAAAGATAAAACATCAAAAGATTGTCTGGGAATAGATTAGCATATTTTTCCCTGAAGTAAACGATAAATAGGCAAACTTAACATAATTAGAAAGTAAAATGAGATGCTATAAGATGGTTGTATTTTTTACATAAAAACCTGAGATTCATCTTTTTAGAACTGTGCATTTTTTTAATTTAATAAAATTATTTTGTACTCTGCTACACTGACATTTTAAATTATTTTCAAAGAGATACTTAGCTAAATCAAAATACCTATCACCTTAGCCAGAAGATAGTCCAGTATACCTCTAATATGCATCTCAAACATCTCAAATATAAGCTATGCTTAATAAACAAGCCTCAATTAGATGACCTCAATTTAATTTTAATATTATAAAATATCGAGCATAAAATCACTATTTCAGAAATGAAGAAAGGTAATATTTATTATTCCACAGAGGCCAAGCTTCTTTTCATTTAATAGTAAATGATTTAAAAAACTATAATTCTCTCAAACAACTTCTAAGAGTTTGCTTCTTCTTGCTTATAACCATCTAATATATACTTTTTATGTAAAGGAACATAAACATGTACCAATATAATATTTCATTGTTAAAAAGTCTACCCTCTCTTTCATCAGCTGACTGTAGACAATTAATTTCATCTCTGGCTGTATTTTTTTTTAATCTCTAAGTGGGGTAAAGGGTCATACCAGATTACCTCCAAGGTTTCTTCCAGCTTGAAATCTGATATAAGAGCCAAAAGCAATTTTTGAAAGGCAAAGTCCTGCTCAAATAAGAGGGTTTTATCTAGCCATTATTTGTCAGTGGTGGAATTGTTTTTAGCCACATGGCAGTGGGAGTGAGATTGGGGAAAGGAAGGGCTCAGTAGGATTCTCACCAAATGCAGTTAAATCAATCAACAGGACTTTAAGAATTCTACATGCTAAGGTCAGAACTGTGGAGAATACAGAAAAAAAAAATCCGCCCTGGCCCCTGCCCTCAAGGGACTTAGTCTCTAATTAGAGAGATGGAAAAATGTCCAGGAACAAATGCTGTTAGAGAAACAATAAAATGAAAGGAGCCAATATAATGGCCTGGTTTGTCACTTATTAGCTATTTGACTAAGTCTTAGACTATTAAGAGTGATATGGTACAACGGAAAGAAGGCAAGATTTATAGTCAGAAGATGGGTTTGAATCCTAGCTTTGCAGTTACTACTTGTGTAACTTTGAATAAATTACTTATGTATATAATATCATATATATTATATAATTATAAAAACAAGGAAATCATACTTTCAGATTAATTTAAAAATATATATCAATATAAAATTATATATTATTATACATAATAATATATATGAGGCTATGGGCCTCAGTTTCCTCCTCTGTAAAAGGTGGGCTAAGGACATAACTTCTATGGTGTCTAACAAGTTCTCAAGCAAGAATCTTATGATTCTGGATTAATTACTTTCACTCTCTGGTCTTTAGTTTTCTCATCTATAAAATGAGGGGGGTAAGACAACATGCTTTCTGAGGTCCCTTTTGAGGTCAGCCTTTGTGAGATTCTACATGCTAAACCGGGCGGTAGATATTCTACATACTTCTAAGCTTAAAAGGAAGTTTAGAATGGTGTAAGAAAGTTTCAAAGAGAAAGAATAATTTGTTTTGAGCTTTAAAGAACTGAGGACATTTAGATAAGCACACAGAAGATGAGAGGTAATTTTCATGAGCATGAAGAAGTGGTTTTCTATGGTGACTAAGATGGGAGCTCAGAATGCTCATTCAACAAACTTCATTCATTGAGTTACACACTCCCATTCTTATTGATGGGTTCTTTATCATAAAGGCCTTATCGTTTATGTTTTTAAATTAATCTGAAAGTATGATTTCCTTGTTTTAATAATAATTCTGATCACAGCATGGAGAAAATTATTCTATCTAATTTGATGTCAATGTTTCCTACTTTAAGACTTTAATAATTTCATGGAGTTGTCATTTCATTGGTACGGGCAATATCTCTTCTAATGCTACTTCTTACTCCACTACATTTTGATGGATAGTCTTGGAAATTTTCCATGTGACACAATGAGACATCCTGAGGACAAGCTGGTAACCAGCTCCAAAGACAGTTTTACCCTACTTTGTATCTACTACAAAGTTGGCTAAGCTGGTCCTCAGACAAAAGTCTTATAGTTCATCAATGGACTTAAAACATTCAAATTCATCTTAGCTTGCTAGGCCTTTCTGAAGTTATTCTCTATTGACATGACTTTTGAGAACCCAGAGCTACCTTCATGATGAAGAATCAAGCTTTAGCTTTAAGCATTTCTGATACCCAAATGTTTAGATTTATTACTTGATTGACACTTCTTGTAGGTGATGATTAAGTTTTTGCCTCTGCCTTAGCACAATTCCATCAGCCACTATTTCTCATTTATTCTGTATATAGCTTGTCTGTGCATAATTACATACATATTGTCTTCCCCATCATTTTGTGAGCTCCTAAAGAGCAGGGATCATCTTTTGTCTTTCTTTATATGCCCAGCATTTAACACAGTGCCTAGAACATAGTAGGTGCTCAATACATGTTCACTGAGTGACTGACATTAGATAGAACAATTGAAGGAAAAGAAAGAAAATAGAAAAAATAGAAAAACAATAGAAAGAAAATAATTGGGCCAATTCTCTGTCTTCTATTGGTAGTGGGAGGAAAAAAGAACTGAGTTAGTGGAAACATCAGAGCTTTTCCTGCTCTCATGTTAATATAGTTCTGTTGTTTATTAACATCCTTGTATAATTAGAAGGGTAATAAAATTTACATTATTCATTTTTAGTCCTATTCAACTCTTCCTAACTCCATTTGGGGTAATCTTACTTGTGTAACTTTACTGGATAGTAAAGATACTGGAAAGGTTTGCCATTTCTTTTTCCAACTCATTTTACATATGAGGAAACTGAGGGCAACAGGGTTAGAGTGACTTTCTCAGGGTCACACAAGCAGTGTCTGAGGCCAGATTTGAACTTAGCTCTTCTTGAATTCTGAATCAGCCCTCTATTCGCTGAGCTACCTAGCTGCCTCAGCTAGGGACAGAGTAAGTCCTATATAAAGGTTAGCTATTATTATCATGCACACACACATATACAAATCAGCGAAACAATAAAATGAAAAGGGTCAACATAACATCTTGGTTTGTCACTTATTAGCTGTGTGATTTGGACTACAAAGGGCAATATGGTACGGTATAAATAGTGCTGGATTTATAGTCAGAAGACATGGGTTTTAGTCTCAGCTCTTCCATTTACATATTTATATGTGTGTGTATATGTATATATAAACATATATATGTATGTGTATACACACACAAAAGTTCTCTTTGGATGCTTCATGATGACAGGGAGGAAAGCCCGTGTTCTCGAAGGCTACAATAGCATCAAACAAACAAACAAAAAATCTAGCAGTTCCTACCAAGCCTAGTGACCAACCATCTTGTTGTACGAGTACCAGCCCAGCTAACCTGGGAGAGGATCAGTAGCAACATGGTCACAAAGCTGGTGATGGCTCTTTTGGTGACAATAACGATCAAAGCCTATCAAGCTATAAAGGTTTTGATCTGTGTTGGTAAAAGGGGTCTTAAAACAACAGATCCTTAAAGTATTGAAGCAAGTGAGTATTGCTTCTTAGGAACTGTGATGTCATCAGTGGGAGGAATTCCCAGTGTGAAAACTCCCTTCTTCAATGCAGTTTCCTCATCTGTAAAATGAGCTGGAGAAGGAAATGGCAAACCACTGCAGTGTCATTGCCAATAAAACACACACACACACACACACACACACACACACACACACACACGCAACCCTTACCTTCCATCTTGGAGTCAATACTGTGTTTTGGCTCTGAGGCAAAAGAGTGGTAAGGGCTAGGCAATGGGGGTTAAGTGACTTGCCCAAGGTCACACAGCTGGGAAGTGTCTGAGGCCAGATTTGAACCTAGGACCTCCCATCTCTAGGTCTGGCTCTCCCCAGCTGCCCCCCATACATATATTTTTGAATATACTTACAGACTTAATCCACATTGAGGGTGAGGAATGATTGAGAGGCAAGAATATCAAGATGGAGTTGTTGTTGGACATTTGTCAAAGACAAGAGTTCTAGAGACAGTGAGTAATAGAGAAGATATCCCCAAAAGACCCAGGAAGGATAAGAAAAGACAATGTGCCTGTACTGGACATCAGGGGCAGGAGAAGAAATATTAACAGACAAAAAACTAGATAATAGAAGATGAAACATTTGTCCAGAAAGGCAGCAGTTCAAGCCAAAAGGAGCAGGGAATCTGACATAATAAAAAGAAGAGTAATGGCTTCACCTTAGAATTCTGCTGAGATTAGAAAGGAAAAATGAAGGAGCTCAGGATGGAACATGTAGCATTCAGTTGAGAAATGGACAAGGCATGGGCAGCGATTTGTATAACAGGAAGAGAAAACAAGGGCTAAAACTGAATGAAGATACTAGGAAACACTTGGTTTAGACTTCAGAAAGAAAAGGAAAGGAGCCTCAGGAAAAGGAAGGTAACTATTGATGTTGGTGGGAAGAAGAATTAGGAAAAACTCAGTTCTGGAAAGTGGTCCCTTATTACTTTCGATTCCTAGAATCCTCTGCTTCTTTCAACACATGGTTCTCCTCCCATCTTTTCTGATGAGACCTTTCCTGAAACCACATATTAGTTCTCTACACTTCTTGAAGCTGCTTTATCTTGTTTGGCACATACTTTGGATTTACTTCACCTGGTTCCTGTTGTCCTCCCCCTACAATAGCTCCCATGAATTTCATTACCATCTAATCTCTCCTCTGAACATCTCAGCCTACAGATGAGTAAATGGTTCACAATGTTCCTGGACTTATATGAAGGCACTTCAACAAATATGTTGATTTTTCATTGAAGAACATAACCTCCCACTTCCTCAATCTTCACCTCTCAGGATCTGCTACTCTACTCTAGCTCAGCTGCAAGGAAGAACGTTAACAGCTTTGGTCTTTTCATCATCCATAAGCATAGACTGCAGTCATCCAGAACTCTGAAATTCATTTCCCTAATCATAAACTTCCTAACTTGCTCTCTTACTCTATGCCTTAGCTCCTTTGAAACAAGAGGTTCTTATTCTTTTTTCTATCATAAATCCCTTCAGCAGTCTGCTGAAGCCTATGGACATCTTCTCAGAATAATGCTTTTAAAGGCATAACATTATATATATATATATGTTTATATATATATATTCACACAAACATATATGTATATATAATATATGATATTATAAAGGAAACTATGCTGAAAGTTATCAAAATAGGTTGTTTTATGGACTACCATTTAAGAATCCTCTTCTAAATCTATTCTTTAAGCTCATGTTGATCTTTAATCATTGCACTTCTCGAACCACACTACTATTTATTGAGCTTTAAGTTCCTCCCTTCCCAGCACCCATCCTTCGGTTTATCAGTTAAACAGGAGGCAGGTTACACTAGCCTCTACTTAAAAATCGTTTGCCCTCTTGATGCATCATGGCTTAGGTTTTGCTAAACCCCAACACTGAATTAACTCTATTTTCAGCCTCCTCTGTTCCTATTTACTTGCAACTGAACAGAATTGGAGGGGACCATTCAATTGAGATGACGGAGACAACTAGGAATGTATGTTACCTAGCCATGATTGGAGAGCTCCACAGCAACAAGGCAAACATTTGATTCTTTCTTAATTGGTTCTATCCCATTTCTCCCAGTGGCTGCTCCAGAGCTTTCTTTTTTCTCCTCAAACCTTCTGTACTAATCTCTCCTATAATCCCCTAAACTGAGGACCTTGCTGGTATTGTGCTGAGGAGAAAGGCTATTCATTTCCTTTGAGCTCTGCCTCTTCTCTTTCTGCTCACTGCATAACCTCTTGAAATTAACATCCATTTATATTCCCTGAATCAAGGCCCTACCTAGCCTTTTGCCTCATCTGAGCCAATTCCTTTAGAAAGGTCCTCTTTTCTTTTTTTTAAAAAAGATTGTATTCCTTTAAATTAGCCCAAATCCTCCTTCTTCCCCTCCCACCCCAAATCTGCCCTCCTTCCCAACGGAGAATGCAAGAAAAACAACTGTGTACAGTCGATAAAACAAATTTCCACATTGGCCCTGTCCAAAAATTAATTGTCTCATTTCTGTATCCCAAGTCCTTTATCTTCTGTTGGGAGGCAGGGAATATGTTTCATCATTAGTCCTCTGGCATCATAGTTGGTCCTTATGCTGATAAGAGTTCAGCACTAGAGTAATCCATCACATTGATATACAATAACTTGTTCATCTATTCCTCGATTTATGAGCACCTCCTCGTAATCCCATTCTTAGGTAAAAATACCTCCAAAAGAGCTAGAATTATTTTTGTGCTTCCCGAAAATGTGTTTTGCTTTGGACAAATCCCTTCCTTGATCTATTCTCTCCGTAGTTCCCCCTCCCTAGGCAGTATTTGACACCATTGCCTATCAACTCTTACTGGACACTCTCTCCTATCTGGGGGGGTTCTGTGACCATGCTCTCTCTTGCTTTTTCTTCTATTTCACTGTTCCTTCTCCATCTCCTTTGCTGGATTATACATATACATATACATATATATATATATGTATATATATATATATATAGATAGATGATAGATACACACACACACACACACACACATACACACCCCCTTACCTTCCATTTTAGAATCAACACCATGTATTTGTTCTAAGGCAGAAGAGTGTTAAGGGCTAGGCAATGGGGGTTAAGTGACTTGCCCAGGGTCATGTGTCTGAGGCCAGATTTGAACCCAGGACCTCCCTTCTCTAGGCCTGGCTCTCTATCCACTGAGCCACCCAGCTGCCCTCAGATCACCATTTTTATTGTCTCCCACTCCAACTGAAGGATACTAAGCGTTCTTTGTGGAGCCTGCTTCTCCTATACTCTCACATGACCATATCAGCTCCCATTGGTATATATTCAGCCTTATTTTCTCTTGAGGCAAGGAAAAAATGCTCTATGGAAAGACCATGGGACTTGGACATAGGGAGATCTGAATTCAAATTCAGTGTTTAAAAAAATTTTTTTTAATGTAATGGGTATTAAGTGACTTGACCAAGGCCCCTCAGCTAGGAAGTGGCTGAGGCCAGATTTAAACCCAGTTAGGCCTGGCTCTCAGCCTCTGGACTACCTAGCTGCCCACTGAAATTCAGGCTTAAACACTTACCAGCTGTGCGACCTGGGCAAGTCATTTAGCCTCTGCTTCACTCAGTTTTTTAACTTGTAAAAATAAAGATGCCAATAGCACTTTACCCCCTACAGTTGTTGGGAAGATCAAATGAGATGTTTGTAAAGTGCTTTGCAAATTTTAAAGTGTTCTATTCTTAAAAGCAGGCTATTATTATTGTTATCTTCAGCTCTACTTCTGTGTCATATAATGCCTATTAGACATTTCACACTAATTCTCCTCTAAGTATCTTGAATGCAACATATCTAAATCAGAACCGAGTTACCTTTCCCCCTGACGACATCTTGTAGCCTTTTTTTTTTTTTTGCCAAGGGCACCTTCATTCTTTCAGGCAGTCAGATTTTAATAATCTCGGTATCATCCTCAACTTCTCACTTATACCATATAGCAAACAGTTGCCAAATATTGTCTTTTCTACCTCTGTAACACCAATCAAAATTATTTCTTTCTTCACAATTACATGGCGTCCATCCTAGTTCGGGCCCTCTTTCTATGATTTCTTGACTACTTCCAAAGCCTACTACTTGACCATACTAACTCTAGTCTCTTTCCACTCCAATCCATCTCTCTTTAGTCACCAAAATGCTGGTTCAAAAGTCCAGTGGCTCCCTAATACCTCTGGTACATGCAGGGGTGGGGCCAAGATGGCAAAGTAGAGCAGAGAAGCTCAAGGTCACCATGAGAATCCCTTCCAACCAATATTTAAATATTGCCACAAAATGAATACAGGAGTGAAAGAACCAACAAGGAGACAGAAACAACTTTCAAGAAAAGAGAGATATAAAAGGTAGGTAGAGAACATCTGGGGCACTGGGGTGAGAGGGGAGCACAGTCAGGAAGGCTATAGCAAGGAGTGAAGAGCGAGCCATACCCCCACCACCTACCGCATATCTGATGTCCCAGGTTCAGAACCTAAGGCCAAGCCAACATTCAGATTCTGAGGCCATGCCTGGGCAAATAGAGGTCCGAGCCAACCCACAACTCTTGAGGTTTCAAACTTGTGGTGAAGTCTGGAATCATAGCCCAGGGCAGTCTGTGCTGAAGTGGGCTGATCTGTGTGAGCCCAGACCAAAATCAGGAATCCCAGTCTGGGCCTGTGGTGAGGACGTAAATTCCAGTTTGGGGTAGTTGATTGGCCCAAGAAAGGGGTCTGGATGTTTTTGCCAGGGGCTCAGGGAGGAACTCCAGGACAGGGCAATCAACTGTGTTCCTGATTGGATCAAGTGCACCTGAGACCAAAAACTTGCACCTAAACCTGGGGCTAGAATCTGAGCAGCCCTGGACCTGATCAAGTTCTGAGTGAGATCAAAAGCTTATGCCCAAGCCTGAAGCAAGTCTTTAAATTACCTGCATCTTAAGGATTAATTAAATTAGCAGTGGGAGGAGGCCCTCAGAACTCCCAGTACTCAGGCTATCACGCTATTTCCAAAGAACTAAAACTGGAAGAAATTCAGAAAATAAGTTTAAGGGTAGCATCAAGGAAGGACTGAAATTTAAGACCTCCAGGAAAACAGAGCCTACGTATAAAAAGTTAGGAAAAGGGGCAGCTGGGTAGCTCAGTGGAGTGAGAGTCAGGCCTAGAGACAGGAGGTCCTAGGTTCAAACCCGGCCTCAGCCACTTCCCAGCTGTGTGACCCTGGGCAAGTCACTTGACCCCCATTGCCCACCCTTACCAATCTTCCACCTATGAGACAATACACCGAGATTAAGGGTTTAAAAAAAAAAAAGAAAAGTTAGGAAAAATGAGCAAACATCCCTGAGTCTATGACTCAACTTTAGTGCTTCTACATGAAACTTTCCTGATCCAGGAACTAGCAATTAAGTTGCTACTGCCCTACATAAATTTTGTAGCTAATTAAATATATATCTATAAATATAAACATTGTATTGACAGAATGCTTCTTGAGGGAAGATACTGTTTCCTTTTCCCCCCCTGGAACCTAGCATAGTGTTTGATACATACCAGGGACTTAAATACTCATTCATTGATTCAGATAAGCTTCATGAAGGCAATGACATACTCTGTATCTTTTTTTCTTTTCTTTGTATTCCCAGAACTTAGTACAGGGGCTTATACACGAGAAGTACTTAATTAACCTTCACTGAAATGATCTGAAATGAATTGATCTCTTGCCAGAGTGGGGAAGAATTTTACTATAGTTCTCTGTTATTCAGCTTAGCAATTAACCAAACTTATTTTCAAAGACTTAGACTTACAATGGAGTTAATTCCTGGCTGCTGGCACTGGTATTTCTTAGGATAGGGTGGTATTTAGTAGGCTGAGAGGAAATATTTCTAAGACACGAATTTGTAAATCCATTCTAATCCTTCATAGTGACCCAGGCTCAAATTTTCTAAGGCTTCTAATTCCTTTGTACACACCATATACTACTGATTGAAAAAACTGTTAACTCCAACAGAGTCCTTTGGCCTGAAAACACATTATAGGCCTATGAATTTCACTGGACTCAAGATTCAGTTTCTCTCCAAAGATGTTTGGGTTGAAAGCATCAAACCAGGACACATTCTGCACTTAAAAAAAAGTTTGAAATACTGACTTGATACAAAACACAATCTAGAGGGTGTCGTTTTTATTCAGCCTGTGAAAACTGAAGTATCAGGGCCAGCATGGGAGTGGGAGGCTATTTAAGAAGGCTTTAGGTAGGCCATCTTTTACTCTAAAAATATTCATTCACTCCAGAGATTCCAACTCTCTGCCCTTGCCTTTGTGGCCACTTGCAATCCTCCAAGTATTTGCCACCTCACGGTCTCTGCAGCCATGACACAGGTGAGCAGGGGTGCATGCCTCAATTAAGCGCATCATTTTCTTTGGCAAAGTGAAGGAGCTGATGCCACTTTTCTTTTTTCTTTTTTTTTTTTTTTTAAACACTTTCTACGGAATAACTCATAATTATAATCATATGATTTGGAGTCAAACCGTGTGTTTCAGGCAAAAACTGCCTCCCTGTAACCTCTCTAGGGTACTTTTACAAAGCACTGCATAGGGATTGCACTGTATGACTCCTATTAATATTAATATGAGTCACATGGCTAAATCCCTGTGCACCATTCTCAAAAGTACCTCTCTGGATGTAATTGAAAATGATTTCCTTTAAATCAACTTCCTTCCTATGAGCCTGCTGGTACTGCCAGAAACAACTAGCATGGCCAACACATTATCAATGCTCCTTGCAGAGCAGGCACTGCTGGTCAAACAAATACCTGACTCTTATTTAAGAAAAATCTTTTGGCTTTGGGGGATTTTTCTGCCAGTTTCTATAATACAGTATTTTTCATAGTCATACAGGTAAGATCCCTTTTTAGGATAAACTCTGTGGGTTGTCACCACTGTTTTGCACTAATGGATTTTTATTGTAATCATTGATTTCTAGAAATCACAGGCCCAGAGAGAGTAGATGAGCTAGAGATGAAACCAAATGGCTATCAGGTCAAGACTTCTTAAACTAAGGTTCATAATCTAAACTTGACATGGGCATTGTACAGAGATGTCAGGGACCCTGTACCCCTTAACTCAGACAGGCTGTGAGCAAGGAAATTCCCTTCCCCCTTCCTGCCCCTTGTGATTCCCCAGACAAAGACCATTATCCTTGGACTTCCTTTAAGTTGAGATAGACAAAAGAGATCCACATCCAGTACACACCTGGATAGCCTAAGCCCTGAGGGTCTCAGACAGACCCAGCTAAGTCAGTCCACACTATGGGGAAAGGATACAAAAAGGGGAGAACTGGGGGGGAGCCTCCCATGGCTGCTCCACTCATGCTGTCTTGCTGGCCATTAACCCAATCTTACTAATAAATCTTTCTTTTTACTTTTAAGCTAAGTTTGGAGTCCTCTCATTCTTGAGAATGGTTTCCTTCCCGAACCCAGGGGTTCACCAATTTGCACCCCTATGACAAACTAACCTAAAATATGACTACTACTAGCCTTCTTTCTTTCTCCTCATCTTTGTTCTCTTCCTTTTCCCCCTCTGTACTTCGATAAATTTACTTTAGTTTCTTATGTAATCCTATGTATTTTATTTTATGAACTGAATTAAGAGCCGAGCCTGGAGTCTAAGTTCAAATCCAGCCTTGGAAACATACTAGCTTGCCATACCTTGGGCAAATCACTTAACTTCTGTCAGGCTCAGTTTCCAGAACTCTAAATGGGCACAATTATAGTACCTACCTCCTAGGGTTGTTATGAGGAACAAATAAGATACTATTTGTAAAACACTTAGCACAGTGTCTGGAACATAGTGGGCAACAGATAAATACCAGTATTTTTGCTATTATTGTTATCTCTGGTGGTGTTGTTATTAAAAGTGGCTTCATCAGACTGCCAAAGTGGTTCATAAAATAAAAAAAAGGTTAAGAACTCCTGCTTCAAGAGAACTCAGATCAAATGCTAGATCTGTTATTTATTATCCATATGACTTGAACCTTAGTTGCCTCATGCATATATAAGATAAAGAGATGGACTAGATGATTTATAAGGTCCCACCTAGATCTATGCTTTGATCTGATGATTCTCTTGGTTCATTGAGGGTAAGGACTCAATCTTGTTTATCATTGTATCTCCCTCAGTGTTCAACTTGAATTGAATTCTGTTGTACTATGTTAAACTACTGAAACAAGCAAGGCTGGCCATTTGCCCCTACACTGAATGGCCCCATACTGCTTTGTTTCTATAGTTTTAGAAAAGGAGTTATAGGACTGGAGTCAGTGCTGGACTTGGACTCAGAAGACCAGGCCTAAATTCTTGGCTCTATCACTCACAAACCCCAGAACAATCATTTTATTTCTTAGAATCATAGTTTTCCTACCAGCAAAATGATTTTGATAACAGTTCTTGTACTACCTACTTCAGGATGGTTGTGAGGAGAAAATAAGATTAACTAAAGGTACCCATCTCCCACAACATTTTTGGTGGGAAATACCATGGGAATAGGAAAAAGCAGGAACTAACTCTTATTTTTATTCAGTGCCCATAAAATCTTGTAACTTCTGACCCATCATTAGAAGAGAATGCAGGAATAGAAATAAATAAATGGAGTCTATGTTTCCTGGCCACATGGGGCGGTGAGAAAAAAAGGAATTGAAGTTGTCAAGCAATGGATCCTTTTAAGTAGGCCATCAGGGCATAAAGAATCCTAGAAAATCAACTAAAAACTAATGGAAATAATTAACAACTATAGCAAAGTTGCAGGGTACAAGATAAACCCACATAAGTCATTAGCATTTCTATATATTTACAACAAAATTCAGCAGCAGGAATTAGAAAGAGAAATCCCATTTAGAATCACTCTAGACAATAATAAAATATTTAGGAATATATCTACCAAGACAAACACAGGAATTATATGAACCCAACTACAAAACCCTTTTCACACAATTAAAACTAGATCTAAAAAACTGGAGAAACATTAATTGCTCATGGGTAGGATGAGCTAACATAAAAAAATTAAAATCTTACCCCAATTAATCTACTTATTCAGTGCCATATCTATCAAACTACTAAAGCACGTTTTAATAGAATTAGAAAAAATTATAACAAAGTTCATCTCAAGGAACAAGAGATCAAGAATATCAAGGGAACTAATGAAAAAAATGTGAAGGATGGGGGTCCAGCGGTACCAGATCTTAAACTGTACTATAAAGCACTGGTCATCAAAACGGTATGGTACTGGCTAAGAGACAGAAGGGTGGATCAGTGGAATAGACTTGGGGTAAGTGACGTCAGCAAGCTAGTGTTCGATAAACCCAAAGATCCCAGCTTTTGGGACAAGAACTTGCTATTTGACAAAAACTGCTGGGAAAATGGGAAAACAGTAAAGGAAGAATTAAGTTTAGATCAATATTTTACACCCTATAGCAAGTTAAATTCAAAATGGGTAAATGACTTAAATATAAAGAGTGAAATCATAAATAAATTAGGTGAACATAGAATTGAATACCTATCAGATCTGTGGGAAAGGAAGGAATTTAAGACCAAACAAGAGATAGAGAACATTATAACATGTAAAATGAATGACTTTGATTACATCAAATTAAAAAGGTTTTGTACATACAAAACCATTGCAAACAAAATTAGAAGGAAAGCAACAAGCTGTAAGAACATTTTTATAACAAAACTCCCTGACAAAGGTTTAATTTCCCAAATATATAAGGAACTAAGCCATTCCCCAATCGACAATTGATCAAGGGGCATGAATAGACGGTTTTCACGTGAAGAAATCAAAACTACCAATAAGCACATGAAAAAGTGTTCTAAATTCCTCCTGATTATAGAGAAATGCAAATTAAAACAACTCTGAGGTACCACCTTATACTTAGCAGAGTGGCCAATATGGCAGCAAAGAAAAGTGATAAATGTTGGAGGGGTTGTAGCAAAATTGGGACACTAATACACTGCTGGCGGTGTTGTGAATTGGTCCAACCATTCTGGAGGGAATTTGGAACTATGCCCAAAGGGCTTTAAAAGACTGCCTGCCCTTTGATTCAGCCATACCACTGCTGGGTTTGTACCCCAAAGAGTTAATGAGGAAAAGCACTCCTACAAAAAATTTATAGACATGCTCTTTGTGGTGATAAAAAAATAGGAAAATGAAGGAATGCCCTTCAATTGGTAAATGGCTGAATAAATTGTGGTATCTGATGGTGATGGAATACTATTGTGCTAAAATGAATAATGAATTCCGTATGAATTGGAAAGACCTCCAAGAATTGATGCAGAGTGAAAGGAGCAGAACCAGGAGAACATTGTACACAGAGACAGATAGACTTCTCTACTAGCAGCAATGCAATGACCCAGGACAATTTTGAGGAACTTATGAGAAAGATGCTATCCACATTCAGAGAAAGAACTGTGGGAACAGAAATGCAGAAGAAAAACGTATGATTGAGCACATTGTTCGATAGGGAAATGAATAGGGTTTTGATGTTAAAAGATTACTGCAAATATGAATAACATGGAACATAGGTTCAAATATAGGTTCAAATATTCAAATATGAATAACATAGGTTTTGAATGATACATGTATAACCCAGTGGAATTGCTTGTCAGTTCTGAGAGGGGAGACTAAGGAGAGGGAGAAAATCATGAATCAAGTAACCATGGAAAAATATTCTAAATTAAAAAAAAATTAAGTAGGCCATCAGCCTACTCCACAATCCTCAGTTTGTACTGGAGCCCAAGTTTTTATAATATGCAATACTCAGAGTTTCAGAACCCCCTATTTCAGGTCTGCTGGGGAAGAACTATCCCTGGTCATTAGGATCTTCCTTGGACAGGGATATTGCCCTATCTCCAGCTCCAACCTCAGGTAGTACCAATATGGCTGCTATAGCTCCCACTTTTCTCAGTGTCCCATGTGCCCAAATAAGATCAGAATCTCTAATGCAGAGTTTTCCTCCAATACCATGTTCAACATAATAAATATTTATGAATTTGGATAAAAATGAAAGCTTGTCTACAATATTCACTGCCTTTATCTCAATCTTCCATAGCAATGTCTCAGAATGGAGATGAAAAGAGCCTACATTCAGAGGTTCGGGATGTTACCCCACCTGCCAGCACAGAGTCATAACATACACTTAATAGTAATTCTTCTTTCATAGGGAATAAATGAAATCTCTGATCCCTATCATGAAAAATAATGCTTAAAGTACAAAAGGCCATATAAGTACACGTTGACAATATTTACAAAAAACAAAACAAAACAGTAACTGATCAATCGTATTATGCTCTCCTGGGAGAACAGAAAGACATCTGGGATAACTTTGGGGATATTGAAAAGACTTTACCTATTCTTTGGTATGCACTATTTGAATAGGACTCAAGGTACATGTCTTCTGGAAAGGCTGGACATGCCTTCTTATCCTGGTTGCAGCCATTGTTGATGTTGAGAAGATTTTACCTGCAAAAACACCACTTGTTGTTTACCAGTGTCCAGGAATATAGGGTCTCTTGAATTCATGAGGAAGTTGCCAAGGCTCTAAAGCTCTATTTCTCAAGATCATTGCTTAGTGACTTTTGCTTATTAGGGAAAGAACTATAAAGCAGAAGAAGGTGGGATTTGAGGTCCTGTCTTAGCTTCATGTAGGCAAACACAAATTCTCAGCGACATATGCTTGTAGCTTCTCTAGCTATTCTAGGAGACAAGGAGGAGAGAGAAGTTTCCTACCTTCACTTGGTGACAAAATCTATGGAAGAGCCATTATTTTCTCTATTCCAACAAAGATGTTGCCTTAAAAAAGAACAGGAATTCATTTCTCCTCACTCTTGATGGCTAACAGAATGGATCAAAGAAGAGGATTTTATATTTGATTCTGGAAGCAATAAGGAACCACTAGAATGTAAATGAGAGAGGCAGTATGTGATATGTTTGGAATTTCCCTTTTTGAAAATAACATTAATAGGTGAGTAAAGGATGGGCAGGAATGATGACAGACTTGTGACTAACAGAACAACCAGCAGGCTACTGTAATAGTTCAGATGTGAGGAGGTGTGGCTGTGGCTTCAGAGAGGAAAGGGAAACATAGTTTAGAGAGATGACAGAAGTAAAATCCATAGATCCTAGCAACAGATGGGATATGGGGAAGGGGTGAGAGAGAGAGGAGGAATGGAGGATAGTGCCTAGGACAAAAGCTCCAGTGATTGGGAGGATTGTAGTGTTCTTGACAATAAAAGAAAAGCATGGAGGCAAAAGGATTTTGTGGAAAGACAATGAGTTCACTTTTGGATATGGCGATTTAAAGATGTCTAAGGATCATAGGAGGGATTTAAGCTGGAAAAGTAGATTTGAGGAACATCAGCAAAGAGATGATAACTGAATCCATGGGAAGTGATAAGATTATCAAGTGAAATAGTATAACGGAAAAGAGGAGAAGGAAGGAAACAGAATGGAAAGAAATGAACATTTATAAAGCACTTACTATATACTAAGTAGCACTGTGCTAAGTGCTTTACAAATATTAGCTCATCTGATCCTCACAACAACTCTGAGAGGTAGGTGAAATTATTAACCCCATTTTACATTTAAGGAAACTTAGGCAAACAAAGATTAAGTGACTTGCCTAGGATCATATAACTTAGTAAGTATTTAAGTCCAGATTTGAACTGAAGTCCAGGACAGAGCACTGTGGGATAGTTAATGAACATGACCTACATGAAGATTAAGACTGAGAAGAGGCAAGGTTATGAGAAAATGAGGGGGGGAGGAGAGACAGCCATGGAAGATTTAAGGAAGGATGAAAATGCTTCAAAGTGGGATAGTGAGTTAGCGAGGCAGAAAAGGATCACCAGCTAGCCATGAGGACCCACTTAAGGTTATATAAGATAAATTAGTAGTGAACTGGGTTAGTATGGCTGTATTTCTCCACCTTCATTTAGTAGCACATGAAGAGGAGTGAAGGCAGTGAATTCAAGGCTGAGTCTTAGCAGGGCTCCATCACAGATATGATAAAGGGGCAAAGCTTCTTACTTATTAGATGCTATAACTCAGCGTTGGTGAAGACGTGGCACGAGTGCAGAGCCAGCGCTTGGGGAGCTGCTCCTTTCCTCCGCTTCCCAGCTCCAGGGACATTTTTGCATGCCCCATTCCTCTGTCCAGCAGCCCAAAGCAAGCACGTCCCCCCTCAGCTCTCTTTGGTAATCCAGGGGCTCACAGACAGCTTGAATTTGCCCTCTGGGCACTCGAACTCAGAAAAGTTTGCCAATGCCGCTATAGCTGATCACACCCACTTTGGATCCAAGTAATGCTGGACAGATTACATAGGTTATCCATCAATTTATTTGTCATATTTTTTTTATAAATGAGCACTCTTCATCCACCTAGGTTTTCTTGTATAGATTATTATGATATACTCTTTTAAGTAATATGGATCTTATCTATAAGCCTATTCAATGTTCTCAAGCTTTACTAAAACAATGTTGGCTGGATATGGGAAAAAGATGTTGAATCGCACCATGTTACCCAAAAACAAATTATCTTTACTCCATCTTAGATTGAGGAAATGTAATTCTGAGTGTACCAAAGGGTCAATTCACAAAGCATTTGAAAACTGAGAAGGTACCATAGACATGATACTTATAGCTTTTATATATGGTGATGGCTTAGATGGATGGAGTAATGGATGAACATATATAAATGTGACCGTACTCTATGGTGGTATAAGAAATGATGAAAAGGATAGTTCAGAAAAACCTTGGAAGACTTGTATGAACCAATTCAAAGTAAAGTGAATAGAATCAGGAGAACAATTCATATAATGATAATAATATTATAATGACGATCAATTTTGAAAGATTTAGGAACTCTGATCATTGTCATGACTATGATTTCAAAAGATTCATATCAAAGCATGCTATCTATCTTCGAAAAGAGAAATGAAGGACTCTTGAGTGCATAATGAAACCATTTTTGGAAATGGCCAATGTGAAACCGTTTTGATTGACTACATATGTCTCTAACAGGGATTATACTTTTCTTTCTTTCTCAAATAAGGGTCAGAGGGTAAAAAAGGGAGACTTTTGCATACTGTAAAATTATAATAAAAAAAGAATCCCAGGGCACCTTTGTACTGTGATTAGGTTTCACATTTGGACATTAGTCATGAAAGTGATGGTATCTTTCCCAGAATATCCAATTTTTTAAATGGCCCAGTATCCTGGGGATAGCAAAGCTGCTACATTAGCACTGGCTGTTAACCATCAATATAAATTTCCAAACAAGTAGTTAATACTGATACAGCATTTTAAAGAACTCATTCTTCCAACCTTTTATGCAATAATATTGACTGCTATAATGGCAGAATTTTGAGATCCATTAAAAAACCAATAGGTTTGATACTCTGGTTTCAGGGTCCTTCTTCCTGATACTCCTGAAATAGGTAACCAGAAATAAAGAAGACTGAGTCATCCACTATCTTATCTATGTCAAAACAGCTGGGAACACACAGAAGCAAGATCAAGTGGTTTAGTTTTTTTTTTTCCTTCCAATTACTACCAAGATAAAATGAGTGGTCTCAGCTCTCACTGGGAAAGAGTTGGAGTCTTTGGTTTCTTTTCTACTGACATAGAAATTGGAAAAGGAAAACCTCATTGTGTGTCACTGGTCAGAGCCATGAATTATTCTTAGATAATCTGGACTAGATATCACTGGGGCCATGAGAGAAGAGTCTTAGAAAAGAAGTCCTTTGAGATGCTGTTCTATGAAGAGATGAAGGAAGACTTTGAAACTGATTGGGTGAAAATAAGCACTTTCTTGGGGAACCAGCATTCCCCTTGAAAGCTGCAAAACAAAATGAAAAATGAACTGACAGCTCCAGTTACAAGGCCCAAAACTAGCTAAGAGGAAACCCTGCTGGCTTTGAAATAGTTTATGATTCCTCCAGCCTTCAGAAATCCTTTTGCAACCCAGAGATTTCTAAACATAATTAAAGGGAACAGGAATGCATACACTTTATTTGCATGGAGGACAGAAAGAGAGAGAATGAATTATAGACACAACAAGAGGAACTAAGGTTAGATAGATGGAAGGATGAGCTAATCATTTCAGGAAAATGCTACAATATATGTTGGGATTCTGGAGGGCTAGATAGCCTAGTGGAAGGAAAACTGCTCATGGCTGGAAATACGCATTCTAGTTCTGCCTCTGACACTTACTGGCTGTGTGACTCTAGGCAATTTACTTAACCCATCAAATACAACAGAATTCCCTCTAACATTGCAAACAAAATGCAGACCTGCGTTGGTAGGATTTTCCTAATCAGGTATTCATCTGGTCAAAATAAAAAAAAAGTTATAATTAGTATTCCTAATACTAAAGTATGTCAAATATTAGTGGGAATCTTTGTTTCACTCCGTGATCTTACTGGAAAAGGTTTTTGAGTTTATCTTACAAATAGCTTACTGCTAATAATCCTGGCTATAAAGTATTTTTATTATATTTTTATTTATTTTGATGAAATTAAGGAAAATTCCTTTAATTTATTTGTTTTTAGGAATTCTATCAAATATTTTAAGATCAATTAATCCCAATACTCTACAAACTGTTTGACAAAATAGGCAAAGAAGGAGTCTTACAAAATTCTTTTTATGACAAACATGGTACTGATTCCCAAGCCAGGAAGACCAAAAACAGAGAAAGAAAACTATAGACCACTATCTTTAATAAACATAGATGCAAAGATATTAAATAAAATACTAGCTAAAAGGCTATAGCAAGTTATCACAAGGATTATTCACTATGACTAGGTGGGATTTATACCAGGAATGCAAGGATGGTTTAATATTAGGAAAACTATCCACATAATTAACCATATCAACAGCCAAACTAATAGAAATCACATTATCTCAATAGATGCAGAAAAAGTTCTTGACGAAGTAGAACACTCATTCCTATTGAAAACACTAGAAAATTTAGGAATAAAAGAGCCTTTCCTCAAAATAACAAACAGTATTTATTTAAAACCATCAGCAAGTATCATCTGCAATGGGGATAAGTTAGATGCCTTCCCAATAAGATCAAGAGTGAAGCAGGGATGCTGATTATCGCCGCTACTATTTAATATTGCCCTAGAAATGCTAGCAGTAGCAATTAGAGAAGAAAAAGAAATTGAAGGGATCAAAGTAGGCCACGAGGAAACTAAACTATCACTCTTTGCAGATGACATGATGGTATACCTACTGAGAAGATCAACTAAAAAGCTAGTAGAAATAATCAATAACTTTAGCAAAGTTGCAGGGTACAAAATAAACCCACATAAATCATTAGCATTTCTATATGTTTCCAACAAAACCCAGCAGCAAGAGTTAGAGAAACTCCATTTAAAATCACTCTATTTGCCAAGACAAATTCAGTAATTATCTGAACATAACTACAAAACACTCTTCACACAAATAAAACTAGATCTAAACAATTGGAAAAAAAAACATCAATTGCTCATGGGTAGGAAAAGCTAATATAATAAAAATGACAATCCTACCTTAATTAATTTATTTATTCAGTGTTATACCTATCAAACTACCAAAACACTTTTTTATAGAATTAGAAAAAATTATTACAAAGTTCATCTGGAAGAACAAAAGATCAAGAATATCAAAGGAAGTAATAAAAAATGTATAAAGTAGTGATCATCAAAACTATATGGTACTGGCTTAGAGATAGAAGGGTGGATCAATGGAAAAGACTTGGGATAAATGACCTCAGCAAGATAGTGATTGATAAACCCAAAGATCCCAGCTTTTGGAACAAGAACTCATTATTTGACAAAAACTGCTTGGAAAATTGGAAAACAGTATGGAAAAAATTAGGTTTAGATCAGCATCTTACACCCTATACCAAGATTAACTCAGAGTGAGTAAATGACTTAAACATAAAGAGGGAAATCATAAATGAATTAGGTGAACATAGAATAGTATACCTGTCAGATCTATGGGGAAAGGTAGGACTTTAAGACCAAGAATGAGATAGAGAAAGAACACTACAAAATGTAAAATGAGTAATTTTGATTATATCAAATTACAAAATGTTTTGTACAAACAAAACCAATGCAACCAAAATTAGAAGGGAAGCAGCAAATTAGAAAAAAATCTTTATAACGGAAATCTTTGACAAAAGTCTCATTTCTCAAATTCATAAGGAGTTAAGTCAATTGTACAAAAAAATCAAGCCATTTCCCAATGGACAAATGGTCAAGGGACATGAATAGGCAGTTTTCAGATAAAGAAATCAAAAGTATCAATAAGCAAGTGAAAAAGTGTTCCAAACCTCTCGTAATTAGAGAAATGCAAATCAAAACAATGCTGAGATACCACCTCACACCTAGCAGATTGGCTAATATGATAGTAAATGAAAATAATAAATGATGAATGGGTTGTGGCAAAATTGGATCATTAATGCATTGCTGGTGGAGTTGTAAATTAATCCAGTCATTCTGGAAGGCAATTTGGAATTATGCGCAAAGGGCTGTAAAATAATGCATACCCTTTGATCCAGCAATATCACTACTAGGTTTGTACCCCCAAAGAGATAATAAGGAAAAATACCTGCACAAAAATATTTATAGCCACTCTCTTTGTTGAGGTTGTCCCTCATTTGGGGAATGGCTGAACAAATCGTAGTATATGATGGTGATGGAATACTATTTTGCTATAAGGATTGATGATCTGAAGGATTTCTATATGAACTGGGAGAACATCAGTGAACTGATGCATAGTGAAATGAACAGAACCAGGAGAACATTGTACACAGAAATTAAAACATTGTGTAAAAATCCAATGTAATTGACTTTGCTACTAGTAGCAATGCAACAGGCCAGGACACTCCTTAAGGACTTATGTAAAAGTATGTTATCCACATTGAGCGAAAGAACTATGAGAGTAGAAATGCAAAAGGAAAACATATGACATCACTTATCACATGTATATATGGATATGTGATTTGGGGTTTAGGCTTTAAAAAGTTGTTCTATTGCAAAAATGAATAATGGAATAATGTGGAAATAGGTGTCAAATGATAACATTTGTACAACCCACTGGAATTGCTTATCAGCTCTGGGAGGGGAGAGGGAAGAGGGAAGGGAAAGAAATAAATCATGTAAACATGGAAAAATATTTTAAAATAAAAATTTAAAAAATAAAAAAATAAAGTAACTTACAATTAAAAAAAGAATAGAGATAAAAAATTAGAGAACAAACAGATGTCTAACCTTGACAATAAAAGAATAAGCTAAATCTTCTAAGAGTACAATCACAGTGATTTACTTTAGAATCCTTCTTACTCAAAAGCTGATACTGCATTATTTTGGGTTTTTTAAAATGTAGTAATTATGAAAATCCTTCTCACTGCTTTGTAACAATGTTTTACAAAAGATTTGTAAATTCTAATGAAAGCTCAGCAAACAAATGAGCTACTTTAATAGAAGCCCACGAGTTAATTCTCCTTCAGGTGGTAAAGAATAGATCCCCAGGTAGTGGGTGCAGAGATAATTATTTTTATGGCACATAACACTGAATGATGAACAATAAATACAATATAACTTAGTTTAAGGAAATTAGAATTTTGAGCAGTATTTTTCAAAACCGTCTTTGTTAAATGACTGAACTGTCACTTTTATAGTGATGAAGGGTTTAATTCTCTATTTAATCATCTTGAATGTTTAATGCTAGTCAAAGTTTAGATTTACATATTTGGTAATTAGAGCATTTTTAGGGATTTTCATTAAGATATTACCTGTTATATAAAGTATAGTACACATATCACAGATGTCAAGTCATAAGTTTGCTGTATATATCCCTAAATTGAATATACTGAAGGGAAGACATATGGTAGAACTGCAGAGGACTCAGAAAGGAATAGATTTTCCTGCAAACAATTTTAATGGAGTGAGAAGAATAAATATCAGGCCCCTAAAACTGAGTAAATGATCCTTTTATTGCTAGAACTTGATCTTTCCAGAATAAAAGGGGAATAATTATGCCTTTCTGTACAACCTCTCAAGACCATGTTTGTTTGTTTGATTTTAACAAACTACCATTTGAACATATTTCTAATATTTTTAAAGTTGGGACCTTGGTTTCTGGTCTCATGGTAGTTCTTTTCCCTTCTCATAGGATATTTAATAGGTTCTTTTAACTGATAATAAAGAAGCTCTCAGCACAATTCACTCACCTCACAACCTCAAATGGCTAGAAATATAACAAGTCCTTAGCAATTTAAAGAGCAGCAAAATGAAAATGGGAGCATGGCCACACAAGGTAAGCTTTCTTGCAGTAAAGCAAAGTTGAATTACCCAATGCTCCCAATCCAGTAAGTACATTGAAACATTTAATAAATGCTTATTATGCTTTAAGAACTATGCTAAGTGCTGGAGATCAAAATAGATAAATGAAATAGTCTTTACTCTCAACAAACTTATTCTGCCTGGGACCCCTAAGCCACCTGTGGACCAGAGAGTGCTAGCAAAATACAAAGGAGTTTCAAGTTCTGCTTGTGAGAGCTTCTACCTTCTCTGCTCACAGCAGTCCAAAGCCTACCACCATCCCCAAACTCAATATTATTAGGATGATAAGTGACTCAGGAAAGGACTGAGGTTCTTTTGGAATCTTTTGGAAGATTCATTGAGGGTATGGCACCTGGAAAGTTTAGCTGATGTGATGTAATAATCGTATACTGCAGAATGAACTAGAGAAGAAGGAGCATCTATGTCTGAAAGAAAAGGCCAGGGTACCTAGATGCAGTAATGTTCATCCTGGTAAAGTTCACACAGGGCAAGGCTTCATAACCTACTCCTTGGAGACACTGAAGCTGCCCAACTTAAGGGCTGTGCTCAAGGCAAAAATATGCATATCAGTCTAGTAGAAAGGTGAATAATGAGAGAAATCTAATATGAATTCTGGGAAATAGAAGGATAAAAGGCTAAAGAACAAAATGATTAAAAGAGAAAGGTTATTTTGTCTAAACTGATATCTGAAAAAGACAAACAAATAGGGAAAAAGGAAAATGACCTAGAATTTTGGGAAACATCACAACACAATCCGCATTCTATTTTAAAGGGAAAATGATACAAAAATGTCCAGTGAAAAAGAGAATAAATAATTAATGCAATAAAATCTAATATTATTAGTAGAAAATCATTTATATAAATGTACAACATGATGTGAAATAATAGAGTATAAATGAACAAAATAGAATATGATACAATGAAAAGCAGCTCCCTTCAGATTGAGGTAGATCTCAATTGAGTCTTGCCTCAGACAAAAACTGACTGTGTGACCTTGGGCAATGCAGTGAATTGCTCAGTGCCCCCAAGTAACTCCCTAAAAGGAAACATACTAATAGAAATAGCTAAAATTTACATAGGACTTTACATTTTTCAAAGTGCTTTATATACATCTCATTTAATCCAGGCAAAAACCTGAAGCAATAAGTACAATTATCACATTATTTTATAGATGAAGAAACTGAGGCTGGAAGAAGTATAGTAACTGGTTCGGGGTCACACAGCTGAGGCAGGATATTCAGAATCAGGACTTCCTGACTCCAAGAGCTATTCTCTATTCACTTTACTACATTGTACTTTATGAAATCACAGGCTAAAAATTATCCAGATACTAGACTAAACATTTCTAACAAGCCTATTATGTGTCAGGTACTGAGCTGAGCAAAATGTATTTCTGTACCCCAATTGAATGTGTGTATGTTTTCCTCCTAAAACCAGTTTTGGTGGGTGAGGTTTAAATGTTATCTTCTCCCCAACCTTTCTTTTTGTTTTAATGGACTTTTAAGTTCACCTACTGATTATATGAACCAATTTTCCCTAGCCTTCCTATTTCTTTCCCCACCTCCTGTGTCCCACTGCTCCTCTCTTTCTCTCTCTACTATATTCATTCCCCCCTTTGCTTTTAAGACTATCAAAACATAACAAAAACCACTTACAGGCTTTTTTTCCCTACTTTGACATCCTCTGTGATACCTAATAATGAAAGGATTGAGAAGGGACACAGGCATCATCTCCCTATATTACAAAGTAAACAGTTTGCCTTTGGTCTCTTATGATTGCTCAGTCCTGTTTACCCTTTTACATTTCATTTAACTCATGTTGGAATATCATAGCTTTCATAAAGTATTAGTCTTTACAAAAGTAATGCTTAGAAGTCCTCTATTTCAGCAAAAATCCAATTTTCCCTTATAGGAATATACTCAATTTTGTTGGGTGACATCTTGGGTGTTAGTGGACTTAAATAGACAGGAGGGAGTGAATTTAAATTCAGGTGGTCATTAAATATACTGCTGTGGGCAAGAATCCCTTAGAAGAAATGGAGTCAATAGAAGGGTAAGAAAAACAGTACTGGGCTGTAATCTCAAAAATGACCGAATGACATCTATTAAAATCCAAGGAAAACCATTCAGCATCACAAAAATACAAGTCTATGCTCCAACCATTGATGCCAAAGAAGACAAAGTTGATCAGTTAAATGAAGATCTGCAGCAACTTCTAGAAATAACATAAAAAAGTCACATCCATCATAGGGGATTAAAATTCCAATGTAGACAATCAAAAGACAATTGGAGTAACAGGCAAATTTGGCCATGGAGTATAAAATGAAGCAGGGTAGAGTTTTGTCAAGATAATTCTCTGGTCATATAGCAAACTTTTTTTTAACAACCCAAAAGGCGCCTCAACATATGAACATCACTGATAGTCAATATAAAAATCAGATTGCTTGTATACTTTGTGGCCAACAGTGGAGAATCTTTATATAGTCAGTTAAAATAATACCAGGAACTGACTGTGGCTCAGATCATGAGCTTCCTATTAAAAAATTCAGACTCAAGTCAAGGAAATAAGGAAAATCATCAGACTGTTTAATAACATTCCTTATGAATGCTAAGAGGAAGTGAGGAATAGATTTGAGGTATTGGATCTTGTAGATAGAGTGCCCAAAGAACTATGGACAAAGGTTGGTAATACTGTACAGAGGGCAGCAAAAAAAAATCCCAAAGAAAAAGAACAAGAAAGCAAAATGGATGCCAGATGAGGAAATTAGTTAAGAAATTTAAAAAATGAAATAAGCTGCTGTCCATGATGAAAAATTTTTCTAAAAGAATTTAAGTTCTGAAAAAAAGGATAAAGTGAAACTCAAAAATGAAAACATGGGAGAAAATATTGCAGAAAATAAGCAAAATACAAGTTTAAAGGAACACAGAATTTTATGTAAACCAAAGTGACTACTGCTATAAACAAAATGTATAAAGATAACTTAAACATCTTACATTTAAAAAATAAAAATTTAAAATCTGGATACAAAAATGTTTGAAACAATAATAAAAACTTGCCTGCTTTTTGAAAACAGATAGCATGGTATTCATTGATAAAATCCACTGAATACAGACAGAAAGAAATGCTTGAATCTTCAAGGCATGTAGTGGCTAAAGTTTTATAATTTTTCTTAAAAGCAACAAATTTTTCAAACCACCAAGGAAAAAACCCTTTTAGCTACAAAGGAAACTGAATTCAAAGAGCCCAGGACTACTATTCATTTATAGGAAATTAAAAGAGAGATTGTCATACGATAATTAAAAAACAAATAAGGAGACTTGTGGGAATATAAACCCACAATAACATAGCCTGCAAAACTAAACTTAATCATCAGTGAGAAACGATAGGTCATCAACAAAAGAAGGGCACTCAAATCACTCCTCTAAAAGAAAAAGGAGATGAGCAGAAAATATTGCATACAAACATGTAATATAAAAAAATGAAGCAGGTAAATACAATTATAAGGAAAAAAATTAAGCAATGAAATCAATTATTCCATATGTTAAGGGAAAAATATGAGCGTATTTGTTTAAAAAATACTAAACAAAGTTTAAAGAAAGAATAGACAAAAAGATAAGCATCCATGGGGAGGTTCAACTCAATGTGCTCGGGGATTTCCTATAGATCTCTTGGCATTTCATGAATTCAAATGGAATATATGGGTTGTTCTTTAGTTATCACTCCTTCTCCCTGAGTGAGAAATCCATCTTTGTTTTCCAGTCCTATAGTCCTTTGATAATAACATTTATGTTACATCTACTACTCAATTGCCATCTATCAAGTTCTGTGGCTTGTTCATGATCACAATGCACTACTCCTATATATCCCACTTCACATTTGTACAGCCCTTTATCCTTTCCAAATCACATTCAAGTCAATCAATCTTTTTTAAGCCCTTACTATGGGCAGAGAACTATCCATGGTTCTGGAGAGACACAAAGTTCAAATAAGACAGGGTCTCTGGCTTTAAAGAGCTTTATTAATCTCTTGAGCCATTCGACATTCTTTTGAAGTTAGCAGGTAGGGTAGATCTCCTTTTCTCTATTTGACATAGGAGGAAACTGAGCTCCAGAGAGGTAAAGTGACTTACTGTCATATAACTAGTTAATAGAAGAGCTGCCACTACAACTAAGATCTCTTATTTCTTAGTCCATTTCTTCAGCTCTGGTCATTTTTTACCACCTGCCTTCTATCCTAGAATATGCCTCCTCCTCATTCTTGCCTCTTGACTTCCTTCATGTCCCAGCTAAAATCCCACTCTCAACAGAAAGTTTTTCCTGATCCCTCCGAATTCTAGTGCCCTCCCATTATTGATTATTTCCAATTTATCCATATATATTCTGTATACTCTACATAGTTGCTTTTTCCCATTAGATTTTGAGCTTCTTGCAGGTAGGGACTGTATTTACCCTTTCTCTGTCTCCCTGGCTCTTAGCACAGTGTCTGGCACATAATAGATGTTTAGTCCTTTTTGAGAGACTAACTCTTCTATCCATGCTTGTCTCTGAGTGTATGTATGTTTCACATGAAGGCCTATACTAGATGCTGTAATAATATATTAAACAAGTATTTTTTCAGGTCCTGTTATAGACCAAAATACCATGCCAAATACTGGGGATAGAAAAATAATTCCTGTTCTCAAGGAGTTTGCATTCTTCTTCGGAGGAATATGAGGTCTACCCAGAGAAGTATATTTTATATGTTTTCATTCTTGTAAAACTACACTGAGGATTTAGGGGACATATAAGCCCCAACTTTTTTTGTCTTTCAACTTGGACCCAAGCTATGATGTCTGATAAGGATAAAAAAAAAATCGGTCCAGCACAGAGCCTTTTATCAGTAAGTGAGGAGGGGCATAATCAAAGCCTTCTCCTGCACCTTTTCCTAGGATTTCTTAGACATTGGAGAGGGAACATTTGATTGCCAGGAACACCAAGTCACTCCACTCCTTTTTGTAGCAACCATGTTACTTTTCTTTCAGATAATGCAGCATCAATGACTGAGAGAAAACCAATTTGTTCTGTCAAAATTCACTTATTGCGCGCTGTGGGTGTTTCTCCATTTGGCAGATTTATGCCTTGTATTAAAACTAAAAGCAATGTCATTGCCTATTGAAGTACTTATCTTTGACATTTACTGTCACTTCTCTAGCAGCTCAAAGGACAACAACAGCTTAATTTTTCCATTTTGTTGATGTGAAATTACTAAGCCACCACCAAAGCTCGCTCCCTCCAGATAGGGAGCATCACAATGTTAATCATCAGAGTGGCAGGCACAGGCATGGGGCTGGTTAGCCTAGCTTTTGTAACTCATGTAATATCCAGGAGAGATAGACTGGAAAGAAAGGTGATTATTGTTGGAAAAAAAAAAGATATTTTTAAGTAAAGTCATCTCTGGTAAAGGGAACCATGTGACACTATAGGGAGAGCAACTTGTTACTTAGCAATGAAGGAAACATAGCTTAGGCAGCATCACTGAAAGCCTAAGACACCTTGGTAAACCAGCCCAACTTTCTTAGAATGATTCTGCTTTGAAAACTGTGACTTTGGTTCTTGAATGAACATCAATTAAATCTGGTGCCTATTAAGGCTGATATTAGCAAAGATGTATTTTCCCTTGCAAGTCCTCCACAAACTAATTTGAAACACATAACTCATATCTCCCAAACCTTGAGGAGACAACAATGTTTTGAAGATTCCCTTTTGGGAACCACCCTCTCCAAGTCTCAAAAAAAGGAGTCAAGACTGCATAATTTATCTATAAGGTGTCTTGCTGTTATTCCAATGTCCATTGCTTCCTTCTATCAGTCTACTATCTTCTTTCACTTATTTACCCCTTTTCTCATCTTCATATCTCTAAACTGATGCATCATCTTTTTGGTCATCTGTCCTTATGACTCCTAGTCCAAAGTCCTTTCCATTATGCTTATGCCTTGATATATGCCTAGAATAATAATGTTCTGTTTCATCGAAGCATTTTTCCTTCTCTTATAAGTTCTTCCCCATGACTCATATCTTCTTGGAACTTTAATTTAGCTTAAATTAGCACGACATGAAATAAATGGAAGTAGCATAGTATAGTTCTGATACATCAATTTCATGCTCATATTTTCTACAAGAGCATTCGTATTTCCTGGTGATTTTGTTTTTGAACTAGATCAAATTTTATTAAAGTTCCACCCCTCCCCAAAAAGAAGCATGAGTAATTATTTCTTTTGGTTACATATTACAAATGTTGTTAACCAATGACAGCGATGGCCCCTAGACAATATCTGTATTCTGCAAAAAGAGTAAAATGTAATCTATGAAGAAAAGATGGCACTGATCACGTACAGATTTGGGGACTAAGTATTAAACTCCCAAGTATAGTAAAAATACATTTAATTTATTTTTTTAATAATCCAGGCTCTCTAATGTACATTGCCCTTTAAGCAATTCATATAGTTCCAATTCATAATACATGTTTTGATGAGGGATTTAACTCTCAAAACTTGATTTTAAAATCTAATATAAAATGTTTCAGAATTGTATAAAGAGAAATCACCTTTTCTCATAGTATTTGAAAAACTGAAAATAAAGAAAAACTTTAATTCATAAATTAATTCATGGCCTTGGATACCTTTAATAAAACTTGTATTCCTACTCCCAATCCACAGTTCTCTCCATCATACGTCTTTCAAAGAATTATAGAAAGAATTGCGCAAACTTTGGAATTTTGAGTTGACTGGCTGTCCTTTTTTAATAAAGGAAAAAGAAGGAAAAGAGGTAAATTTTTTTTAGAAATTGCAGGAAATTTTGATGTGCTTGCTATGGGTTGCTGATTCCCATCATTTAAATGATGTCATTCATAGTAGTTTCAAGAGGTGTTTTAAAAATGAAGAATTTGAGGGGGCAGCTGAGTAGTTCAGTGGATTGAGAGCCAGGCCTAGAGACGGGAGGTCCTGGGTTCAAATCTGGCCTCAGACACTTCCCAGCTGTGTGACCCTGGGCAAGTCACTTGACCCCCATTGCCCACCCTTACCACTCTTCTGCCTTGGAGCCAGTACACAGTATTGACTCCAAGAAGGAAGGTGAGGGTTTAAAAAAAAAAAGAAATGAAGAATGAATAGCATGATGAATCGAAGAAATTGAAGATGGTTAGCTTGGTGAAGGTAAAATCCTTAATGTCAAGCACTATTGCTTTAACTTCATAACCTCAGCACCCAGCACAGTGCTTTGCATAAAGGAAATGTTTAGAAAAATGTGCTTTATTTAGTAAAATTCGGTGAAATTGAGAACAGAACATATGTAGGGGTGGGTTTCATATATTTGATGGGCTTTAATGAAGAGAGAATAGTCTTGTTCTACTTGGTTTTAGAAAGCAGAATTGGGGAGTATAGAAGATGCCGAAGGGTAGACTGCAACTTCCCAACAATCATAACTACATTAAAGTGGACCAGGCAGCCGTGGGAGACATTCGCTTCTTTCAAATTAGAAGTCTTCCAGAAAGTCTAGATGACTGCCTGTTGGGTATTTTTATTTTTATTTTTTTTAAATTTTTTAAACCCTTGACTTCTGTGTATTGGCTCCTAGGTGGAAGAGTGGTAAGGGTGGGCAATGGGGGTCAAGTGACTTGCCCAGGGTCACCCAGCTGGGAAGTGTCTGAGGCCGGATTTGAACCTAGGACCTCCCGTCTCTAGGCCTGGATCTCAATCCACTGAGCTACCCAGCTGCCCCCTCCAACCCATACCTCTTTAAAAATACCCAATACGGGGGCAGCTGGGTAGCTCAGTGGATTGAGAGCCAGGCCTAGAGACGGGAGGTCCTAGGTTCAAATCTGGCCTCAGCCACTTCCCAGCTGTGTGACCCTGGGCAAGTCACTTCACCCTCATTGCCCACCCTTACCACTCTTCCACCTATGAGTCAATACACAGAAGTTAAGGGTTTAAAAAAAAAAGAAAAAAAAAAGAGGTATTGGTTGGATGAAACCTCCTATTGAATTCTTTCCAAGTCTGAGAGTTTGTGACGCTGTGATTCTGAGAATAGAAATATTTTTTTTGTCCAGTGAGCAAGATTACATGAACTTTTGGCAGTGATCAGATATACTAATGTATTATTAACTTAGAAATGGGTTTTATTTTGCATAATCACATAACTTCCATGCTTTAACAGGTCATTAATTATAAGCAGCCTCTATTGAATATATTGAATTAAACAAGCAGTTTCTTTGTGAGCTAAAATCCATCTTTGCAACTATAACAACCTGGTACTGCTTTTTTGTACTTTTTGGGCCTGAATTTTTGCAAACATTTCATCACCAATTTGTGGAAATTGGAGCTGATGAATAGCAGTGTCTTCTGTACAAAGAACAAGAGATAATAGAATGCGCCCATATACAAAGTACACTTTGCTTGACTTTGCATGATGGGGAGTTGGCAGAATATATATTAAAATGACGTTGTGGAGAGTGTTCAGTGTCTGTGTTTGGCCTTGTGCTGTTTAACAACACAGTGAAAGAGGCAGAAAGGAAACTGGTTAGAGAGATAGGAGAAATAAGAGAATGTGGCATCTCGGAAGCTAAGAGTGAGAGCTCTACATTAGGGTGTGAGATTTAGCAGTGTCAGGGAGGTCAGTGAGGATGAAGACTGAAGAAAGACCATTTGATTGGGTGATAGGAAGTTTCAGAATGGTAGAAGAGAAAACCTTATCTCAGAAGGGTGAAGAGAGCATAGGTGCTAAGGAAACTGGAGCACTAGATACAAGTGACTGTTCAATGAAAGGGAAGAAAGAGGTCAACTTTTATCAAGGATATGTATGATAAGAGGAGGCAGGCCAGTTATATGGTGATTTTCTATAGGGTATTTATTGAAAGCTTTGGACAAGAATCACCTATGAGAAAAAATGAAGGCATTTGGATCTGTCCTAGTAAAAGAAGTACAAACATCCAAGAGATTGACGATCTGGCCATTTCTAGAAGAATTTAACATTTTATATCCTATTAAGATAATTTTTTAAATCCTCTTTTATTAATGATAATGTTGAGAGGGAAGGAATCAAAAACATTCAGTCAGTTTCAGGACAGGTTTGATTTTATTGCTTTCTTACATTAATAAAGAGGGAATACATCTAAACTGATGTGTTCCTGGAAAAGTTGCATTGATGGAAAAGGACTTTTACAAATGAAATTCCTTTACTGTAACCTATTCTTCTCTAAATGAAATGAATATTCAGAGCATCTCAGTGCTTTCTGTATGATTTTTATAAAATATTTCATAGGATTTGTCAGTCCAAGAAATAATATGTAAGTTGCTTTTAATGGCACATAATAAACTAGATCATGAGGAAGATCAGGCCAAGAATATTACTGTGGCATTACTGAAGAATTCAGGTTCTACTTTAATGTTCTAAAATGCCCTTTGAACAATTAATGTACTGATTACTTCAGCACTTTTGAATAAAGTATGTTGAAATGAAAATGAAAACTACATAGCTTGGCCCCCTCCTACCTTCCTTGTATTCTTTTTTATATATACATATTTTTAAACCCTTAACTTCTGTGTATTAGTTCCTTGGTGGAAGAGTGGTAAGGGTAAGCAATGGGGGTCAAGTGACTTGCCCAAGGTCACACAGCTGGGAAGTGTCTGAGGCCAGATTTGAACCTAGGACCTCCCGTCTCTAGGCCTGACTCTCAATCCACTGAGCTACCCAGCTGCCCCCCTTCTTTGTATTCTTATACCTTACTCCTCCCTACATACTTTGTGACCCAATGACAATGGCCCTAGCGATTCATTTTCTTCCACTCATCAAATATTCCTGGTCATTTTTCAAATCTTTACTTTGACACCTTTACTTCTGATCTTCTATTATTCTTGTCTGCATATTGCATTCCTCAAACAGAATTTAAGTTTCATGAGTGCAGAGAATAACTTATTCTTGTCTTTATATCTAGCCCAGTGCTTTATACACTTTATACGCTTTATACATAGGCATTTAAATGTTTAAAGAACCGAATGCATCTTATGGCTGTTTATGTCCTCTTATTTTTCAACCCTGATCTGTGATTCCATCCGCGTGGATATACTGGGAGCATAAAGACTCCTTCCACCAATGAAGATAAAAAAAACTCCCATATAAATTATAACCCTAGAGATATATGCAAACAGTTCTCAGGGAAAGAAATCTGAGTAATCAGTAGCAATATGATAAAAAACACTATATCACACCATTTGCACTAGCAAAGCCAACCAAAAATCAAAACAACAAATGTTGGAGGGACTTGAGAAAATGGGAATAATAATGTACTGTTGATGGGGCTGTAAAATGATGCAGTCATCCTGGAAAGCAATTTGAAACAATGCCTCCAAGTGTCTAAAATGTGAATATCTTTTGAGCCAATAAAATCAACAACAGACCTATACCCTAAGGAGACTGGAGAAAGAATATGAGGCCTCATATGTCCAGAGATATTTATAGCAGCTCTTTTTCTGATGATAAATATATGTAAAGTAAGGAGCTGCTAATCCATTGGAAACTGGCTGAACAAATAATGATATATGAGCACTGGAATATTATTGTGATATAAGAAATTAAGAAGGGGGTTGGTTGTTTCAGAGAAACCTGGGAAGACATATAAGAACTGACAAAGAGAAAAGGGTAGAACTAGGAGAACAACTTAGAATATAAAATCACCATTATAAAGATAAAAATCTGTGAAAGACTCAAGAACTCTGATCAATGACATGATCAGTCATGATGGCAAAGAACCAAGGATGAAAAATGCTAGCCTCCTCCTAATAGAAAAATAGATAAGAGGAAAAAAATGGAAAAAATAGAAAAATAGACTCACGTATCATGAGATGCACATTTTGGGAAATGGTCAATGCTATGCTTGTTTTCAAAGTGATTTTTTTCTTTTTAGAGGGTGGGGAGGACAGAGGGAAAGAAAAGGCAAGCAAGGATAGGGGAAAACTAAATGCTTGATAAATCAAAATATTAAATTTAATTTAAAATTATACTTTTAAGCAATTATAAAGTATACCGAGAAGTTAAATGACTTGTCAATGGTCACACAGCTAAGTATGTCTTAAAGGTGACACTAGAAACCAAGCCTTTGCCACTCTGAGACTAGTTCTCTGTCTACTATCCAGTACTGCTGCTCTTTTAAAATAAGAATTCACTGACAGAGATGTTGCCTATCACCTCTGTGTCTTATTAGCAATTATACTTGAATTGTATTACTTTATGGCAAAGCTGCCCACCTTCCACATCCTTCCACTCCAATAGTCTTCATATAGTCTTCCTTTCCTTTTACTAAAGATTATCCTTTGGAAAAGTCAAGTACTACTGATCCACAACTGGTAAAGTGCTCTTCAAACTGGTTTCCAAACAGATCTATACGCATCTTCAACTTATGCACCCTTCAATTCCATCCCACACCCTATCACTCTCTACTCAGTTTGGGGAGCAAAGGGTCACATTAACAAGGTTGTTTGAGTATACATAAGAGTTCAGTTTTGGGCCACAGGATAGAAAATTTTTAATTAGCCTCTTAGGGAAGTGATAGGCAAACTATGACTTGCGTTCCATCCACCCAGGGGACATTATTCCTAATCTGACAAATACAACGAGTAGGATACAATACAATGAAACCTCTAAAGAGTTACCTTAGAAACAGACTGACAGATGAGCATTTCCTTTCCTTTGGCCCCCTCTTTAAAAAGTTTGCTCATCACTGTCTTAAGGAATTAAATTTGCAAATCCCATGACTACACTACACTCATCTGAAGTCAATGATAATTCTATAATTTACTGAAAGTGATGAATCACTCATATTTCTAGACCTGTTAAATATTGTCTTGTAGATTATATGACTAATATAAAGGTACCATATCACTTCCCTTTCCATTCACATAATGAAATGAATTGAATATTCAATCTTTTTTGGAGGGAATTTTAAAAATACATTTTATCATTTTCCCAATTAAATGCATAAACAATTGTTTACACTCATCTTTTAAAAATGTTGGGTTCCAAATTCTTTCCTTTCCTACCCTCTCTCCTTCTTGAGAAGGTAAACAATTTGATATAGGTTATATCTGTGCAATTATATAAAATGTGTTCACATTAGTCATGTTATGAAAGAAAACATAGACTAACATTTTGGAAAAAAAAAGTGAATAACAGTATTCTTCAATTAGCATTCATACTCCATCAGTTCTTTCTCTGGTAGTGGATAGTATTTTGTATCATGAGTCCTTTGGGATTGTCTTGGGTAACTGTACTGCTGATAGTTAAGCTATTCCCCTCAATTTCCCATTCTTTGCCACCATAAAAAGAACTGCTATAAATAATTTTATACATATAAGTCTTTTTTTCTTTTTTTGGAACTTTTTGGGATACAGAACTAGTAGTAATATCACTGGATCAAAGGGTATGCACAGTTTGATAGCTCTTTGGGCATAGTGCCAAATTGCTCTCCAGGGTGGTTGGAACAGTTCATATCATCGCCAGCAGGGCACTGGTGTCCCTATTTTCCCACATCCTGTCCAACACTTATCATTTTCTTTTCTTCTCATATTAGCTAATCTGATAAGTATGAAGTGGTACCTCAGAGGTTTATAATTTGCATTTCTCTAATCAGTAGTGATGTAAAGCATATTTTCACTCAACTATAGAATTTTGAACTTCTTAATGTGAATGTAGTTTAGTGGTCTGTACTTGGTCTTCTATTATCTCCAAAAATTCTCCCTTAACATTCATTCATTCCCATGGCTTCATCTGTGCAGTCAAAAATCTATATCTCAACATCTTTCTTCTATCCTGAGTATCCAGATCTTTTGCAACTTATCCAATCAAGATATATATGGTGAGGAAAAGTAGTAATGTTTAGAAGAGTGGAAATAGTGGGGGGGGCGGCTCACAATAAGTTCATTTTTGGACATTGACTTAGAGATTTTTCTGAGATGTCATGTTTAAAATATTTAATAGGCAGTAGGTAATGTTGGATTGAAGCTCAGGGAAGAGTCTGGGGTTGGATATATATAGATATAGATATAGATATAGATATAGATATAGATATAGATAGAGATAGAGATAGAGATAGAGATAGAGATAGAGATAGAGATAGATAGATAGATAGAGATAGAGATAGAGATAGATAGATAGATAGATAGATAGAGATAGAGTTAGATATATACTTATATATGTATATATATATATATATATGAATCATCTACATTAAGATAATAACTAAACTCAGGACCTGATGAGGTTACCAAGAGATATTGGAGAGGGAGATAGAAGTGGGGATGGCACTGAACTCTAGGGGATACCGGAAGTTAGGGAACAGGATATAAATGAAGAGCCAAGAGAGGAGAGTGAGGAGTGGTCAGATAAGTAGAAGGAGAACCAGGAGAGAATACTGTCATAAAAACCCAAAGAAGAGAGACTACCTCGGAGGATAGGATAGTCAACAGTATCCAATGTAGCAAATAGATTAAGAAAGAGATATGAACCAGCAAGCTGGTAGAATATGTTTGGCTGGTCTTGAAAATCCATGCAAAAGAGTATTAAAGTGAAAAGAAATAGGGAAAGAGAAAAGTGACTACATAAATTCCCCAAATTAGATCATATGTAGCAGTGATGGTGAACCTATGACACATGTGCCCAAAAGGGCATGCAGAGCCCTCTCTGTGGGTTTGCCTGCAGTCACCCATCAGAGTTCATTACTAGAAAGCCAGAGGGACTTGGGGCAGAGCTGTTTCCTTCCCCTTCTCCATGCACCTGAAGACATTTCTCACTTCCCCCAACCCTCTGCCCAGCAGCCCAATGGAAAAGCTTCCTCTCTCCCCTGCTGGGGGGACAGTGGTGAGGTAGGGGGCAGGGCACAGCACTTGATCTCTGGGGAGGGGGTGAGGCATGGCACTTGGTCTTGTGGGGGGTGGGCATGGCACTCAGTTTGGGGGTGGGGTGGGGTGGGGCCCAGCACTCTGTCTCTAAAAGGTTTACCATCACTGATATATAGGGATTGGGACTGACTCTATGATTTCATCAGTACAGGGAATTCATAGCTGAGGAAACTTCCAGTACAAATTTCTTCTTTGCAATTTATAAAGTTTGAGAGTTGTCTATTATGCTGAGAAGTTAAGTGACTTCTCCAGGGTCATACAATTAGTATATACAGAGATAAGACTTTAACTGAATCCTCATGAATTTTAGTCTTCTATCCAATAAAACTCAGCCTCTCATATACCACATAGAGTACATAAAAGGATTGCATTTGGAATAGTTAGACAAAAATCTAAGAAAGAGGTCATAAAGTCACTTGTCTATGCAGAATAGGAAACGATCAGAAAAATGAACACATTTCCATCTACTTGCATCTTTAGCTTCTTTCTTGTTTTTTCCTTTTGTTATCATTGTGTGAGATTCATGAAATTGATAAACCAAGAATTAATTAATCTAAAAAGAGAATAAAACTAAATTATTAAGAATGAAAATGCAAGCGAACAATTCATAAGAAATGTAGACGATTTGAAGAAAATTACTTAAGCTACCATACCTAATTATATACTCACATGGATCTGAGATTTCATCTATTCAGAAATTCTTTCCCAGGATGCAGACTGCAGTCCATCTATGCCTACACATCTCCGGCATCTCTTAATGATGTTCTCCCAGATGTTTAACAGAGGGGATCTACTCAATATGCAGGAGGCATTCCTTGCCTTCTCCTTACATCAAGAGAATATAAACAGAGAGCCTTGTATGTCAACCTGTCACCAAATTATATCAAAACAAAGCTGAAAAACTAAAGGAAGTAGATGAATATTTATAAAAATTTCCAAACTAATAAAACAGATAAGATAGAATATGGACCACCTAATCTCTCAGAGAAAGAAATTGATTAATTCATAAACAAACGCTCAGAGGGGAAAATAACAAATATTGAACTAGATGGACTTATAAATAAATTCTGCCAAACATTTAAAGACTATATAATTCCTACATCACATAAAGTGCCCACAAAAATAGAAAAAGGTGATACATGACAAAACTCTATCACAGGAGTGATATCACAAATGTGGGTGGTAATGTGGTGCAGTGGAAAGAGTGTTGGATTCGAAATGAGAGAAGGGGCCTATGTTCACATCCTAGCAAATCACTTTGTCATCCCAAGCTTCAATATATAAAATATAAAATAAGGAATGGGCCATATAAGGTCAAAAGCCCCTTGTATCTCTAAATCTATGATCCTTTGATGGTCCTGCTATCATATCAGAGAGAGAATAAAAAAACAACCTTAGTCTAACATTGCCAGTGGCCAGGCATGTTATAAAAATATTAAAGTAGGAGAAATGCGATTACATCAATATAACATATATTTAAAAAAACTATTCCATTATATCAGATTTCTATTAGGAAGGTAAAATTGGTTCCTCTACATTAGAAATAAAAGTGTTTTTGGGGCAGCTGGGTAGCTCAGTGGAGTGAGAGTCAGGCCTAGAGACAGGAGGTCCTAGGTTCAAACCCGGCCTCAGCCACTTCCCAGCTGTGTGACCCTGGGCAAGTCACTTGACCCCCATTGCCCACCCTTACCAATCTTCCACCTATGAGACAATACACCGAAGTACAAGGGTTTAAAAACAAAAAAAAAACAAAAAAAACAGAAATAAAACTGTTTTTCCTTAATGTTATTAAGAGTCACCTACTTAAAGTTAAGGACTAGACCCTTATTAATTAAAAAAAATATTTTTTTGGAAAAAAAATCCAAGTACAAAGTGAGGATTTTAATATCTCTACTATTTGGAATAGTTTGAAATATGTTAGATATAATAATGAGAATGGACTTGATCATGATGTATAACACACATTCTCATGATATATAACACATTCTTTCTATTTCACTTCCTTTTCATCATTTATATACCCTTTAAGTCTGTACTTTTTTTTCCAACAAAATGTACTGAATCACCAGAGGGTGGGTTGGGTTTAATTTTTGGTGTTTTAGGCCGCTTCTTCCACTGGCACTTTTCCTATTATTTCAAATTACTTTTTCATCTTTATGCTTTATTTTTTCCCTCATGTGCTTTTACAAAAAAATCTTCTAATGGTCCATCTGTTGTTCTTGTTGCTTTCAAACCAACAGCCCAATATTTTTCTTTCTATTTTTAAAAATAATCTCTAGAGATGAGGTAATATAGTAATTTATTCTTTCATTGGTAGCTGCATTTATTTAACCTTTCTTATATTCTTATTGTTTAGTGTATATGAAAATTGAATAATTTATCTCATCCCTTGCTTTATTTTTTATTTATTCTTTTATTGGATATGTCAAATGATTCTCTTTTATTCAAAATCCCTATTTGTTTATAATTTTATTTTTTCCTATATTATAGTGTCCAAGTTTTGTTTTACATTTTTTAATTTGCCACATTCTTCTGGGGGATCTATAATCTTTAAGTTGTTTCTCAATATCCAGTCTTAAAGATCAAGGACTTTTGCTTGTATATGTGTTCTTTTAGAGTAATTGTGGCCTTTGTGTTCTTCTTCCAGACTCTCCTTCACTTCAGTATACTTGTATTTCCAGTCTGATGTTCTACTTTTTGCTCTTTTTAAGGCCTAGTGTGAATCCAAGTTTTTTTTTCAATTCTACTAGTGATTTCTGCTGTGCAAATCTCAAGTTGTGACATTTGTCCCTTCATATTTTTCATTTCTATTTTGAATTACTTTGGAATATCCTGCTGTGGTTTCACGTTTTCTGAGGACTTTAGAGTGTTCTGTGTTTCATCAAGCATTGGTTCAATTTTACTGCTTTATGCAGTGGTATTTATTTCAAGATAACCATATTTTTAGATATTTCAATACTTATCTTTTCAAACATCTGTTGATGTTATTTGTTGATGTGTCTGCTAGGTTTTTTTCCAGATTTTTTTTCTTTAATTTCTTTGTGTAAACTAAATTCTTCTCTTTTAAACATTTTTTGTTGTTGTTTTCCATCTTGAATTCTTTGTACCGAGATGTTTTACATGGTCAGACACTTCCTGAATTCTCCTCTTTGATGCTTTGTATACCATGCTGGCTGTACTCTTTTGCTTCAGTTTCCTCTCATGTTTGGGAATTTCTTTTTCCTAGGCCTTGCTCTATAACCCAGGGGGGGATGAGACTGGCCTCATATTGATTTCATTTCACTTTCTTTAAGATGTGTCATAGACAATGACTCTGATCCTTTGCCCTCCATCCATTCGTGGCTCTTATTTCCTTCTCTGGCTGGGATCTCTTAACTCCTGCTTCAATTTTTGCAGAGTTAGGAAAAGCTCAGACTGGTATCTAGGGAAGCCTCTACATTCTTGTGTCTAGCTAGGGGTTGCCCTGGACAGCAGGAAATCTGATTCTCCCATCCTCCAATTTTCCAGGCCCCTTCTCAAAGCTCACAAGGTCAGGCAGAGTCAATGTCTGCTGCTTGTTTCAAATAGCAGAGTGGCAGGTCGGGAAGAGAAGGTTCCACCAGAGTCTCTTCCTCAGAAGAGGAAATCTGTATGATGCTGAAAGCATAAATCCATGAGTCGCTTTGTGAGCTCTGCCAGAGCATGGTAGCATGGAGTAGGCAGCTGCTGAGTGATTTTTACATGATCGAGATCCCATACTGTATATTCTTTAGGTATTATAGACTTCTTGGGTTTCTTGATTTCATGTCTTGTGGATTCAGCTCTAATAGATCTGTTCCTGGTATGTTATTCCTCATCAGGGCTGTTTTTATAGAGGGGGTGGGCTGGGCTGTTGCTTTGGTTTTTGTCTTGCTTTTCTAGCTGAGTGGGAACTGAAGAAAGTTTCTAGTCCTTCATCTTCTGAGTCACGTCACTTCCCATCTTTCAATTTTTATGCAACCGAGGTGCTTCTTGGGAAGAGAGAAATGCATAATGAAAAATGAAGTTTTTAAGGTTGGAATAGAACCTCTAGGTTGGTACACTGAGAACAAGCAGTAGGCCTGGGGTTGGGTTGGTGGGCAGGTAGCTGAATGTTGAGTCAAGGGAGCTGGGTAAAATATTCGACTTCATTTTTGATGGGAAATGGAGGCAGCAGTGGTACAGTGGCAACTGGAGAGACAAAGGAGGGGGGAACAGAGAGAAAGGGAGGGAGAGAGGGACCAGCTGGCATTTTGCTATGCTAATTCTGGGACTAGAGCCTGGGCATTGTGGGCACAGCCACAGCCTCTTCTAATTAAAAACAACAGCCAAAACTTCTGATGTTTGTGGGTGGAAAGGCCAATGACAGTATAACCCCATTCTCATCTGCCCCTATGCCTGCAGCAGGCATTCATTTTCTAGATGAATTCTCTATTTCTTTAAGCTGTTCTTAATTCTTGATATTTTCACACAAAATTATGGCTGGCTATAACCGCTTTGTGATCTATGTATATCTTTGAGAACAGAGGGACTGCAACAGCAGGAGCTAGTGAATGGATTATGATACACATAGATAAAAATAGATTACAAACCTTCCCCATTTCAATTTCAGGGAAGTAGGCATTCTTTTTCCTTCCCTGACTGTGAACTCCTGGGCTAAAATTGAGAGGAAAAAATAAAAACCTTGGGCTTTTTTATCTTTCCTATCATTAAGCTATTTGGTACCAGAAGAGACTAATCATGTGACTGGACCGTTAACCATTTATCCAAAGCAGGAGTCACCAGTAAACATACTTAAGGTAGTGAAGAAAGAGTTCATCCCTCCCACTTCATCCCTAGGCAATCTGAGAGTAAGGGGAAGAGTAGGGCACCCAGGGAGCCTGCTGAAGGGAAGAACTAGAAAAGAATCTGTCTTTTCCATAATATTCAAAGGATTTTGAGTTGTTGTTTCATAGCCATGTCTGCCAGGTAGAGCAACCTAGTGGTCATCTTCACAACTTTGATTTTTAAATCCATCTTACTTAGTCAGATTTGCTTCATTATCTGTATCAGATTGCATCGCTGCTATATCTTTATTCAGGTGATTCTTGTATTTCTCTAATCTGACTTTATAACTACTGCTTCCCATTTCTTTCTTTTTTTAAAACCCCTACTTTCTGCCTTAGAATAAATACTGTGTGTTGGTTCCAAGGCAGAAGAGCTCTAAGGAATAGGCAATAGGGGTTAAGTGACTTTCCCAGGGTCACACAGCTAGGAAGTGTCTGAAGTCAAATTTAAACCTAGGACCTTCTATCTCTAGGCCTGGCTCTCAATCCACTAAACCACCTAGCTGCCCCCTTCCCATTTCTTTCTTGATCAGTTTTTCCTTTGGTTTTCTCACGCTTTCATTAGGAATTAAATTACACATTAATACACTAAGTATATGTAAACGATCAAAACACAGGATAGACCTTCTTGGACCTGTGACCATTTTTATTTTCTAAAACCATGAAAACTTTTATAATTATTCTAATAAGCCCTCCTCATGCCAAGGCCTTCTATAATTTGACCATTTCTACTCCATTCTGCTATGATCTTAAATGATTTTATTTTACTGAAAAGAAACTTTCCTACATTCTTGGATTTGAATTGAACATTCTTCCTACTTCTTCACCTCAAAATAAATTTGCCTTTCTTCCACAGATAGCAAAACTCTTGAAAGCCAAGTGACTGGAAACACCTTTCAGTATCACAATTAATATGGCCATACTCCTTGATCCCCAACTCTTTTAAATCATCCTGTTCCTACTGTTTCTTAAAAATCTTTTCTCTTTTAAAGTCAGAACAGTCTATCTATATCATCATCTTTCCAACTCTGATCTTGTCACCTATAAAAGCTCAGATCATTCTCCCAATTCTTTCAATGACATTAGTATCAAGGCTGCATGAATCTTCCCCAGATTTCCAGAAGCTCTCAGTAGTGAGGGACCTCAGATACCATTTAACTCAGACCCTATCCAAATAAGAATCTCTCCCACAATATACCTAGCTTGTATCCCTTAAACCTATCCTTTTAGACCCCTAGCAATGAGAATACTATTATCTTCTGAGGTAGACCATTCCATTTTGGGATAGTTATAATTTTAAGCAATTTTTTTCTTTACTTAAGGTAAAGAATTCTTACCCTACAATTTCCACACATTTTTCTCAAGATTGCTTTCTGGGGTCAACTAGTGAAAAAACTGATCCTTCCTCTTTCTGAAAACACTATCTTCCAATCCTTGAGGAAATCTACCAGTTTATCATCAAAACACGCCCTTACCCTCTAATATAAAGTTTATTAATCTGAGATCTGTACTTTTAAAAATAATTTGATAAATTTACTTCAATAGGACAAGTTTTATTTGTAATCCTATGTATTTATTTTTATATATTTGAAACCACCAGGGCAGATAGGTGGTACAGTCGAGAGAGCACTAAGTCTTGAGTCAGGAAGACTTGAAGTGAAATAAAGCCTTAAACATGTATTAGCTGTCTGATCCTAGACAAATCACTTTACCCTATTTTTCTCAGTTTCCTCACCTATCAAATGAGCTCAATAAGGAAATGGCAAACCACTTCAGTATCATTGCCAAGAAAACCTCAAATGGGGTCACAAAGTGTAGGACACGACTAAAAAATAGCTCAACAACAACAAATTTAAAACCAATATTCTGAGAAGGGGCTGATAGCCCTCCCCAGACTTCCAAAGAAGCCCAAAACTCATGAAAAAGTTTAAAATTCCCACTCTATTTTTTTCCTCTGAGTGATATCATTGTGCTTTAAGACACAGACTGATAATACTAGTATTGTTTCTGCCTCTTCTTTCTCCCATACCCACAACATCAAATCATTTACTGAGTCCTACCTATTTTTTTAAACCCTTAACCTTCCATCTTGGAGTAAATACTGTGTATTGGCTCCAAGGCAGAAGAGTGGTAAGGGTAGGCAATGGGGGTCAAGTGACTTGCCCAGGGTCACACAGCTGGGAAGTGTCTGAGGTCAGATTGGAACCTAGGATCTCCCATCTCTAGGCCTGGCTCTCAATCCACTGAGCTACCCAGCTGCCCCCATACCTATTTTCTAACTGTAATATCTCACACATCCCCCTCTAAGCTGGAATGTCCTGGTTGATGCTTCCCTTTCTTTTTGCCGTGATGAACAAGATAGCCTTCAAAATTACTCAATTAAGAAAAAATAGGTTGAAATTTTTTCTTATAAATTTACTAGTTGTGTAACCATGGACTTTTCATTCCCTCAATTTTCTGATATGAAAAAATTAGAATAATACCAAATACATATATTAACCTGTGACAAAGAGTTGTTATGAAGAACTGAAACTTGCAAACACTAGAACTAAATCTGAACAAAGATTCAAGAAAATATTGAAGTTGAAGAGAATGTCTCCGCTATTCTGGGAACAGGGCTCATCTTTACAAGAAAAAGATTGAGAAAATGAGGAAATCTAAGAAAAATACCTAAACATAAAAAATGATTATGGGGATAAGGAAGAGCAAGACACGAACTAAGAAAGGGGCAATTATATAAAAGCAGCCACGTACAAAACTTAAAAGAAAAATGGGAATTGGCTCCAGGCACTGAAAGACCTTAGAAAGGATTTCAAAAATCAAATAATAAGAGATGGGACAAAAATGTGGAAAAGAAATGAAAGGAATGCAAAAAGAAAATAACATCTTAAAAAGAATTGACAAAATGATAAGGAAACACAAAAGTCCACTGAAGAGGTGCAAGAATGCCTTATAAAGCAGAATTGAAAAAGTAGTTTCAAAAACTCACTGAAGAAAGAATTTCTTAAAAATTATAACTGTTTAAGTGAAAGCATATGACTATGAAATATTAAGAAACAATAAAACAAAATATGAACTATCTCATAAGAAATACAACTTACACAGAAAACAGATCAAGGGAAAACAATTTAAGAATTGTAATACATGACATCCATGATAAAAAAAAAGGCTTGCATATCATATTACAAGAAATTATCAAAGAAAACTGCCCTGATGTTCTTGAACAATAGGATAAAGTAGAAATTGAAAAAATCAATTGATTACCTTCTGAAATAAATCCCCAAATGAGAACTCCCAGTAATATTATAAAAAATTCCAGAGCTCCCAGTCCAAGTAGAAAATTCTGCAAGCAGGCCGAAAGAAACAATCCAAATATCATGAAGTCAGAGTCAGAATTACACAGGACTTAGCAACTTCTACATTAAAGGATCAGAAGACTTGGAATATAATATTCCAGAAGGCAAAGGAACCAGGTTTCATTCAAGAATCACCCATCCAGCAAAACTGAGTATATTCTTTCAGGGGGTGGAGGGAAATGATAATTTAATAAAAACAATTTCTAAGCATTTCTGATGAAAAGACCAGGCCTAAACAGAAAATCTAATGTATAAATAAATGACTGAAGAGAAGGTAAACAAGAAAGAGAAAAATAAAGGTATTCAATAAGGTCAAACTGTTTACATTGCTATATGTAAAGATACTTGTAAATCAAGAATTTTAGCATTATTAGTTAGGAGGATTATATATTGACAGAGAGTGGGAGAAAAAGTTGATTAGCATGCCATGATAGCTAAAATATATCAAGGGGTAAAGAATAGAATTGCATTGAGAGAAAAGGGAAGGTAGAGGTAGAGTGTGTGAATTATCTCAACTAAAGAGGTTAAAAAAGCTATTACTGTGTAAGGAAGATTGAGGGTGGTGGCAGGCACAGGTGAAATTGGCTCAGAAAGGGAATGGCATCCATACTCAGTTAGGTAAAGAATCCTATAGAAAAATAATAGGGGAATAAAAAAGGGGTGGGCTGGGGCTGGGCCTTCTTGTTCCAAGATGGCAGAGTGAAGAGGGCCCTTGCCTGATCTCTCTCAAATTCCCCTCTATTACGCTCTGAAACCATGCCTCTTTACTGAATGTTGGGACAAGAACTCAGTGTCTGACAAAAACTGCTGGGAAACTGGAAAAATATAGCAGATAGGTATAAACCAGTCATGGGCAAACTATGGCCTGTGGGCCAGATGTGGGCCCCCTGAAATGTTCTATCTGGCTGGGCGACATTATTTCTAATCTGACAAATACAATGAGTAAGATACAATACAATGAAACTTTGAAAGAGTTGCCTTAGAAAAAGACTGACAGATAAGCATTTCCTTTCCTTTGGCCCTCTCTTTAAAAAGTTTGCCCATGACTGGTATATACCAATATCTCACACCTTATACCAAGATAAGGTCAAAATGTGTATATGATTTATACATTCAGGGTGATACCAGGAGCAAATAAGGGTAGCATGGAAAAGTTTGCCTGTCAGATCTAAGGAAAGTGGAAGATGACCAAACAAGAGATAGAGAACATTGCAAAAGTAAAAGAAATGGACTTCTGGTTAAGATGGCGGCAGAATAAGGAGCAGCTGCTCGATCTCTCCTAACCAATGCATACAAAACTCCTCAAGGGGACATAAAAACGAACCCAAACAATCAAAGGAACACCACAACGGAGTGCAGCATTGAAGGTACGCAGAATCGGGACATTTTCACACTGTAAAGGGGTGAAACAGCTCTCACTAAAATGGAGAGGAAGAAGCTACTCCACACCCCCACACACACACACACCACGCACAACGCCAAGGCCAACGCACAAGAGTGAAAGCAGGACTGGGGCAACCAGTAAACCACTAGCAGCCCCAGGGCTTGTACCTGTGAGCTGCCAGACTTGGGATCCCAAGAGGCTGGGGGAATGCATAGACTTTCCCCTGTGGCGCTGCCCTGGGTGTGAATCTCTAAAGCAGGGAATTTCCCCAGCCTCTTGTGAGGGTGAAAGCGCTGCCCGGGGCGTGAAGGAAAAGCCCTAAAGTAGGGACTTTCCTGAGCCTATGTGCAAGTGAAGGCAGGGCCCTGGGAGTGAATTGAGATCTCCAGGGAAGGATAGGACATCGAGTGAGGACCCGGTGCAGATGGGAGCCCGGCTGTGGAAGCAGCCCCCGAGACTGCTGAAGGAGCCTCGGGCAGAGGGGCAGACCAGGGACTACCGGGAGGCCTGACCCCAGGACAAGAAGACCGGAGCCATCGGGAGCTTAGAGGGGGCAGGCAGACCCTGAGTGTGAATACAAAGCTGAAAAGGGGCGGGGCTAACAATGGCAACACAGAAGAAAAAGATTAGTAAGAAAAATGCTGTAACACTCGACAACTTTTACACAGAGAAAATCCGGACCACAGAGGAGGACAAACAAATAACCAAACCTTCCCCCCCCCCAAAATGAAAGCTGGTCACAAGATATTGAAGAGCTCAAACATGAGATGTTGAGGAAGATGGAAGAAATCTGGCAAGAAAATAACAGTTTAAAAGGCAGAATTTCACAATTGGAAAGTGAGGTAAGTCAACTGAAGAGCAGAAATGACCAGACTGAAAAGGAAACCCAAAAGATTATAGCCGAAAACCAAAAGATTATAGCCGAAAACCAGTCCTTAAAGGCTAGAATCGAACAATTAGAAACCAATGATCTCTCAAGACAACAAGAACAAATAAAACAAAGTCAAAAGACTGATAAAATAGAAGGAAACATGAACTATCTCAATGACAAAGTGACAGACCAAGAAAACTGGGTTAGAAGAGACAATTTGAGAATCATTGGTCTTCCAGAAAAGACAGAAATTAATAGAAACCTGGACTCCATACTTAAAGAAATTATTCAGCAAAATTGCCCTGAAGTTCTACAACATGAGGGCAATATAGACATTGAAAGGATCCATAGAACACCCTCTACACTCGATCCAGATAAGACAACATCCAGAAATATAATTGCCAAATTCAAGAGCTTCCAAGTAAAGGAAAAAAATCTTACAAGAAGCCAGAAAGGGACAATTCAAATATCAAGGAGCACCAATCAGGATCACACAGGATCTGGCAGCCTCCATGCTGAAAGACCGCAAGGCTTGGAATACAGTATTCAGTAAGGCAAGAGAGCTGGGCCTTCAGCCACGGATCAACTACCCATCGAAACTGACTATATACTTCCGGGGGAAAGTATGGGAATTTAACAAAATTGAAGATTTCCAAGTTTTTGCACAAAAGAGACCAGGACTAAATTGAAAGTTTGATACCCAACCACAAAAACCAAGAGAAACATGAAAAGGTAAATAAGAAACAGAGGAAAAAGAAAGAAAGCTCATAATTTTTTTAATTGACTCTTTAAGGGCTTAAAAAAGATCTAATTATCTGTATTACTAGGTGGAGAAATGCTATGTATAATTCTCTGTAGTGAACTCTATTCACTATTATAGCAACCAGAAGAATAATTCATAGGGAGAGGACAGGATACTGAATGGTCTAAGATGACATGGGGGGTGGGAAAGAGGGGGGAACAGTAGGGGACACCAAGAAAAATAGGATATTCTATTACACACAAAGAGGGCATGGGAAGGGGAGGGGATAAATACTATCACAAGAAGGAGAGGAAGAGAGCATTAAGAGGTAATAATCAAACCTTACTCTCAGTGTAATCAACTGGGAGAGGGAAGAGTGACTATTATCCATTCAGATAAAAAACTTTACCTAACCCTACTGAGAAAGTCAGAAGGGATAAACCAAAGGGAGCAGGGGAGTGAGGAGGTCAAAAAAGGGAGGGGA
>NC_058136.1:49115637-49134834 GCF_016433145.1 Gracilinanus agilis
GGGAGAGCGGGGGGGGGGTGGGGGGAGGGGAGTGAAGGGGAAAGTAGGGGTATGAAGCATGTAATCAGGTTAAAAATGAATATTAATAAATGTATAAAAAAGGTAAAAGAAATGATTTTGATACTATTATGTTAAAAAAATTTTTTCACAAACAAATCCAAAGCAACCAAGATTAGAGGGGAAATAACCTGGGGGGAAATTTTATAACAAATTTCTCTGATAAAGACCTTATTTCTTGACTATATATAGAATTGAGTCAAATTAAGAAGAATGCAAATCATTCCCCATTTGAAAAACCATCAAAGGATATGAGTAGGGGGTTTTCAGATGAAGAGAATAAAGCTCTCTATAGACATAAGAAAAAATTTTCTAGATCACTATTGATTAAAGAAATGCAAATTAAGATAATTGAAGTACTATCTCATACCTATCAGATTGTCTACTATCACAGTTAAGGAGAGATAAATGTTGGAGTGAATGTAGCAAAATTGGGACATTAATGCATCTTTGATTGTGAACTGATCAAACCATTCTGGAGAAGAATTTGGAACTATACCCAAAAGGCAATAAAAATGTATCAATCCAATAATATACCTCTAGTTCTGTATCACAAAGAAATCAAAGAAAGGAGAAAAGGACCTACTTGTACAAAAATATTTATACCAGCTCTTTGTGTGGTGGCAAAGAACTGGAAACTGAATGGATGTCCATCATTTGAGGAATGGCTAAACAAATTATGGTATATGATTGTGATGGAATACTATTGTGGTATAAGAAATGAAGAGTAGATTTTGCTGAAAAGACTTACACGAACTGATGCAGAGTGAAGTAAGCAAAAACAGGAGAACACTGTACAGAGTAACAGCAATATTGTGGGATGAGTGACTGTAGAGACTTGGCTACTCTCAGCAATAAAATGACCTGGGAATATTCTGAAGGACTTATGACAAGAATGCAATCTACCTCCTGAAGGAGTCTGAATGCATATTGAAGAAAACTATTTCTCACTTTAGTTTATTTTTGTATGCTTTTATTTGGGGGTTTTGGTTTTATATAAGTATTTTCTTACAATTTGACCAATATGGAAATATGTTTTTGTACAATCACTTACATAACCCATATCAACTTGCTTACCCTCTCAGGGAGGGGGACAATTTGAATTTTATAATTTTATAATTATAATAATTACAACATAAATTACAGTAATTTTATTACATATTATTTGGAAAATAAAATTTAAAAAATAATTACTAAAGGAAGTAAGACAAAATGTCCTAGTATCACATGATTTTGATTTCTTCTTTTGGGCTTCTAAGTTTTGAAAGCTTTTCATTTCATATAGCAAATTTTAAAGGCTTAATTTTATATCTAGGCAATTGTGGGCAATAGTTCTGTCTGTGAAAATGATGTAGGCCCAGTAGAGAATATTTATTTAAGGTCCTTATTTGTAGTAAGTGCATTTGCTATCTATTAGTAATATGAAAGATATAAGCCTTCTGATATAGTAGCCTTGTCATTAATATGTACACTGGTGAATGGTTGATATGTTGTACCGTTTCTTTGTATAATCTTGATATAGTAATTGCTAAATTTCAAGTGAAAATGACCTAGTTTTAATTTGTTATCACAAATAACCTCTCTGTATCCAGAAACAAATTTCAATGGCTCAGCTATTTGTTTTATGTTTCTTTGCTGACATATTGTTGGATGAGTTCATGCAGAAGCTGCTCATATGGGCTTTTTTTAATTTGGATTTTGGCTATTACATAGGCTTCATTTAGTTATATTGACAAATCCAATGGTATATAATTGTTATTTGCCTTTACTATTATATCTCAGTGATGTCTGATTATTCAGAAAAAATGTTTTTGCAAGTTTTTAACTTATTTCTCATGTACACTGTCATTCCTCTTAAACCTTTGGGTGAAGAACTGTTCGTCTCTCTATTAGCATCCTTGGGATGATAGGCTCTTTATTTTGCTAATGGGAAGGAATTTGCCAGTAACTATTTATTAAAAACTATTAATAGAAGGGTATTAGTACAGGTAACTAGGTGGCACAGTGAATAAAATGCCAGGAAAAATCACTTAACTCTGTTTTCCTCAGTTTCCTTATGTATAAAATGAGCTAGAGAAGGAAATGGCAAACCACTCCAGTATCTTTACCAAGAAAATCCCAAAAGGAGTCAAGAAGAGGTGGACATGACTGAAAAGACTAAACAACAAATCTGTTAGTACATTTTCCAAATCTGTTATATAGTCCATTTTGAAATTTCAAATGTGTATACTTAGACTGACTCTAAAACTGATATGGCATAGAGATAATTGTTTTAACCAAGTTCTTTCTCGTTTTTTTTTTTTTTATGAAACCTATACCTTCTGTCTCAGAATCAATACAAAATATTGGTCCCAAGGCATGAGAGTGGTAATAGCCAGGCAATTAAGATTAAGTGATTTCCCAGGGTAACAAAGCTAACAAGTGTCTGAAGCCAAATTTGAACCACCTAGGAGCTTCTGTCTTCAGGTCTGGTCCTCTATGCATTAGGCTACCTAGGTTCCCTGATGTTCTTTCTCTTAATGTATCCAGACAAAGCCATCTCTTGATATCTTTATGCTCAGTGAATCTTGCCTTGCAAAGAAACAAAGTATTTTCAAGTTATCTTCTTACATTGATTCAATGTGACCTCCAGAATCAAGTTTGAAGCCCTGAAAATAATTTGTTAGAGAAGACATTAGTGACCATCTAGCCCAACTCATATATGAAAGACACACTCTATAAAATATTGGTTGTTGGGTTGTTGTCCTTTGTACTTGAAGATGACCAAAAAGACATATGAGTGATAGCTTTTGACTCATACATATATTGGATTTGAGTGAGGCGGAGTTGCATAAAGTTGTTGACCTTTCTCTTTTTCTGAGTCTTTGAAGCCCAGTGGAAAGACAAAAGTCAAGATGACATATGATGACCCAAAATAAAGTGGATGATCTTGACTTCTTTGAGGTGTAAATAAGCTCTAAGTGATCCACAGTACCTGCTTCATGGCCATTGGAACCAATTATTTTTATCCACCTCTTCCATTGGAGGTATTCATGTGTCTGGAGTAGCCACCCACTTAACTCACCAATGGGTTTGAGGCCTGTTGATTACTCTCAATATAGTTTAGTCCTTCTGCCAAGACAATTTACCAGGGTGCGGATGCTGCACATGCTATAGCTTCCTGGAACATCAGAAGAAAGCTGAATGGCAGTTGGACACCAAAGGAAGAAAGCCCTGAAAAAGGCTCAGCAAGCCCACAGACCAGAGGTACTTGTCTTCCATGAATACTCTATATACATGCTTATTATACATCCAACAAATGATCATATATTCTCTGCCTAAAGACCTCCAAAGATTCATCTCCTCTCTAGGCAGCCCATTCTCCTTTATGGACAGCTCTAATTGTTTTTTCAGACCTCAAGTCTAAGGAAGTTGACTCTTTGAAACTTTTACCAATTACTGCAATTCTGCTCTCTGGGGCAAATGGTATGAATATATTTTATTTTTTTCTTACCAATTACATGTAATAACAAATTTCCACATGAGTTTACCATAACCCTCCCTCCATGCCTCCCCACTCCTGAAGCTAGTAAGCAATTCAATCTGGGTTATACATATATTGTCACATAAACATATTTCCATATTATTCATTTTTGTAAGCTTACAAAACAAATAGTACATATATAGTCCCTCCTCACAAAATAGCCCTTCAAATAACTGAAAATATCTCTCAGACATTCCTTTTTCAAGTAGAGTATGCAAGGGTCTTTTAATCAGTCTTTAAATAGCATGGTATAGAGGTTTTTGACCATCTTAGTCCACCCTCATAAGGGCAGTATAAGGTAGACCTATTGGCTCCCTGTCCTTGGAACCCATTCTGCTTTTAATATAGGCTAAGATCTGAATAGCTTTTGGGGATATCACATAACAGTGCTGACTCATATTGAACCTATAGGCCTCTAAAACACACAGATCTTGTTCTGAACAACAGTTGTCCATCATGCCTCCTCATTAATGATTATGAAGATTTTGAGGGCCCCAGTGCAAGACTTTACATTTAAACCTGTTCAAATTCACTTTATTAGGTTTAGCACAATGGTCTACCTTGTCATCTACTAAATCTACTACATACTTGCCTGTCATCTACTATTATTTATTCCTCCTCTTTGTGTCATCTCTAAATTTGATAAGCATGCCATCTGTGTTGTTGTTCAATCATTTCAATTGTGTTCAACTCTTTGTGACCCCATTTGGTGTTTTCTTGGCAAAGATACTAGATTTGTTTGCCATTTCTTTTTCTAACTCATTTTACAGATAAGGAAACTAAGGCAAACATGGTAGAAGTAATTATGGAAGGGCACACAGCCACTGTCTGAGGCTGCTTTTGGACTCAAGTCTTCCTGACTCCAGAACTAGTGCTAACTTTTAAAAAAGTATTTATTTAGGGGGGCATCTAGGTAGCTCAATGGACTGGGAGCCAGGCCCAGAGATGGAAAGTTCTGAGTTCAAAACTGATCTCAGACACTTCCTAGCTGTGTCACCTTGGGCAAGTCACTTAACCCCCATTGCCTAGCCCTTATTTCTCTTCTGCCTTGAAACTAATACACACTACTGATTCTAAAATAGGAGGGAAGAGTTTTAAAAAAGGTTTTTAAAAAAATATGTTCAATTTCGGGTTCTAGAGCCAAGATGGTGGAGTTGAAGCAGGAAGTTTAAAAAAAAAAACATGAGAATCCTCTCCAGCTAATCTTAAAATAATACCACAAAAGAATACAGAAGTGAAAGAACCAACAAGGAGACAGAGTAAAGCATCTCTCATGAAGAGAACAACTTGAAAGGTGGACAGAGAATATCTGGGGCACTGGAATGAGAGGGGACCACAGCCAACAGGAGGCTACAGCAAGGAGTAAGGAGCAAGCTAACAGTGCGTCCCACTACCAGCTCCACATCTACTGTTCCAGATTTTGAACCTGGTCCTAAGCCAAGATCCAGACCCTAAGAGCCTTCATGGCCCAATAGCAGTCCAACCCAACTCCCATCCCTTAAAGTTGCAAGCAAACCTGTGGGAAGCCAATAAGAGAATAGATAAAAATCTGAGACTCCTCTTTTGACCCTTTTTGTGATCCTTGTGATTTCTTCTTGAAAAGTATTATGGCCTTACTGAAAAGCTTTAAGTTCCTATCAAACCTGAATTTAAAGGGTTAACACTGTTAACACAGCAAGGGATGCTGCTGCCTGTTATAGCTAAGGCCAAGATACTCCCCAACTTGGCTTTCTGATAAGAACCTAGTCAAAATTCAGCCTTGGCCTTGGTCTATTCTGAAGCCAATGTTTTGTGTTTTGATGTGACATAATTTGTAACTTCTGCGCATCTGCAAAGTTTTGGGGTGGGGAGGGGTTTGTGTGAAATGAGTCTTGAAATATATATAATAAACTCCATGCTCCTGGAGCCAGAGCTGGAAGCATGAAGTAAAAGACATTTCCCTTGTTCTGTCCTTATTTCCTTATCAACTAAACTGTCATCAGATTATCAGAGATGATAAAGAGATCTCCACACCAACCTGCAGTGAGATTCAGAATTCTAGCCCAGAGTAGTCTGTGTTGATCAACCTGATCTGTGTGGGCCCAGAGTGAGGCCAGGAGTCTCAGCCTGGGCTTGTGGAGAGGATGTAGGCCCCAATTTGGGGCAGCTGGTAGACCCTGACTTGGGCCTCACCAAATGTCTGACAGAGGCAGTCTCCAGTATATTGACATGAGGGAGCCTGGCTGACCATTGCCAAAGATCAAGGGGGATCCCAAGGCAAGGGCAGTCTTCTGTGCAGCTGTTTGCCTGCCCTGATCAAGCCCAGAGCCAGACCAAAAGCCTACACCTAATCCAGAGGCTAGAATTTCAGCTATCAGAATTCTCTGGGGTAATTGAATCAGCAGTGGAAGGTGGTTCTCAGAGCTCCCAGCCCACAGGCCATCATATCATCTTGAAAGAACTGAAACTTACAGAAACCCAGAAATAAGACTAAGGGTAGCATAAAGGAAGGACTTAAGTATAAGAGGGTGCCCAAATCTCCCTGAGAAAAAGCCTACCTTTAAAATGGCTGGGAAAATGAGCAAACATAAAAATACAAAAACACACACACACACACATAGCCAAAAAGAATTTTTATGGAGACATAGAGCAAGGCTCAAACACAGAAGGGGACAGTGAAAGCAAAGCAAAGACATACAAAGTCCAAATAAAAATATGAATTGGACTCAGATTCTGGAAGAGCTCAAAAAGTATTTCAAAAATCAAATAAGAGAGGTAGAGGAAAAATGAGGAAGAGAAATGAAAGCAATCTAAGAAGAAATGGGCTAAAGGAAAAAGGAGGCTCAAAAGCTCATGGGAGAAAATTATTCCTTAAAAATTAAAATTGGGCAACTAGAAGCTAATAACTTAATGCTACACCAATAAACATTAAACAAAATCAAAAGAATGGAAAAGCAGAAGAAAATGTGGAATATATCATTGAAAAAACAACAGACCTGAAAAATAGACCCAGGAGAGACAATTTAAGAATTATTGGACTACCTGAAAGCCATGATAAAAAAATCCTGGACATTATAATAAAATAAATTATCCAAGAAAACTGCCCTGATATTCTTGAATAATAGAATAAAATAGAAATTGAAAGAATCCATAGATCACCTCCAGAAGGAAATCTTCAAATGACAACTCCCAGGAATATAATAGCTAAATTCAAGAGCCCTCAAAATAAGGAAAAAATACAGAATAAAGTCAGAAAGACACAATTTAAATAGCATGGAGCTACAATCAGGGTCACACAGGACTTAGCAGTTTCCACATTAAAAGACTGGAAGGCATAGGATATGATATTCCAGAAGGCACTAGATCTAGGTTTATAATCCAAAGTCACCTATCCAGCAAAATTGAACATATTCTTTCAGGGGGAAAACATTCATTCAATGAAATAAAAGATTTCCAAGCATTCCTGAGGAAAATACCAGGCCTAAACAGAAAATATGACATCCAAACACAAGACCCAAGAGAAGCCTAAAAAGACAAATAAGAAAGAGAAAAATTAAGGGACTCAGTGTTGTTGAACTATATGTATTCCTACTTGGAAAGAGGATATTTGTAATTCTTTTAAAATCTCATTAGTAGTAGAGCAGTTATAAGGAGTGTACTTAGTCAGAAGGCATGGAAGTAAACTGATTAAGATTGTCAATGTGGAATCTAGAAACCCCTAAATTTATAGCCCAGTCAGATTTGATGAACTGCAAATTTTAGGATTAGCTTGTAAATTGTACTTGTTCCTGTTCCCCTGAGAATCCACCCCTAAGGGAATCTAAGGCTAGCAGTTTCCAACTGAATAATGGACCCTAAAGTAAAAGGCAATCCCAGTTAGGTGGGGCTAAGCAAATGCTAAGTACTCTTTTTGTCTTAAGTAGTCTTCTCCATAGTATCAGAATCCTTTTCCCAAGAAGATCCACACTTGGGCAGGGACAATTCTTTTAGTATCCATGGTAAATAGCCCTTTTCCTTACACCCTAGCCTCTAGCTATGATTCCATTCTCAAGCTTGATTGTATCCTTTCAGTATAGTTTGAACACTCCCATTTCCTTGTAGTTATGGTAATGTCAATCAATCATCTTCCTCTGGCCTTGGGCCCCCCAAATGGTATATAGGTCCCCCAAATTCTTTTGCTCCTTAAGAGTTATCAATCTAGTGTGGTTGGCTCTCCCAGGGGTCAGTGACCAGAGCGACCAGGGGTCTTGGGACTTTGTGTGGGTTTGTAGCACACAGCTCTGTGTGGAGGCCTTGAGGAAAGCACTGAACCCCTTTCCTTAATTAAAGTGTGGTTTTTCTGACTATTTAATAGTTCTGTGTTTTTCCAGGTAACAGGATGATATGATATGCAAAAAAATCAAGGAGCAAAATTTCACTAAGAGAAAAGGGAAGGAAAAGATGGAATGGAGTAAATTATTTAAACTAAAGAGGTATGAAAAACTATTATAGTGGAGGGGGAGGATAAGGGTGAGGGGATGGGCAATGCTTAAACTTTACTCTCATTGTATCTGGCTCAGAGAGGGAATAAGAACTACATTCATTGTGGTATAGAATCCTATCTTACTCTATAGAGAAGTAGGATGGGAATAATATAAGGGTGGTTGGTTATAGGAGGGAGGGGGAAGTAGGGGGTGATAAAAAGCAAAACACTGGTGAGGAGGGACAGAATGAAAGTGTCATAGGGGTGCAAATTGGAGAACCCCTGGGTTAGGGAAGGAAACCATTCTCAAGAATGAGAGGACTCCAAACTTAGCTTAAAAGTAAAAAGAAAGATTTATTAGTAAGATTGGGTTAATGGCCAGTAAGACAGCATGAGTGGAGCAGCCATGGGAGGCTCCCCCCAAGTACCCCAGTTCTCCCCTTTTTGTATCCTTTCCCCATAGTGTGGACTGACTTAGCTGGGTCTGTCTGAGACCCTCAGGGCTTAGGCTATCCAGGTGTGTACTGGATGTGGATCTCTTTTGTCTATCTCAACTTAAAGGAAGTCCAAGGATAATGGTCTTTAGGGAATCATAGGGGCAGGAAAGGGGGAAGGGGTAGGAAGGGGGAAGGGAATTTCATTCTCAAGAATGAGAGGACTCCAAGCTTAGCTTAAAAGTAAAAAGATTTATTAGTAAGATAGGATTAATGGCCAGCAAGACAGCATGCATGAGTGGAGCAGCCATGGGAGGCTCCCCTGAATCCCTCAATCCTGGGGGGGGGGTGTTGGTATGGTTGTCTAAGATATGTTATTGAGGAGGTGTATTTCTTTATCTATGTCAACTTAAAGGAATTCCAAGGATAATGGTCTTTGCCTCTGGAGTCATGAGGGCAGGAAGGGGGAAGGGAATTTCTCTGTTCACAGCCTGTCTGAGTTAAGGGGTACAGGGTCCCTGCTATCTGCACAATGCCCATGTCAGAAGAACAGTATCAAAAGGGGAAAATATGATGGAAAGGAATACACAGTTGGTAATCATAACTGTGAATGTGAATGGGATAAACTCACCCATAAAATGGAAGCAGATTGCAGAGTGCATTAAAAACCATAATTCTACTATATGTTGTTTACAAGAAACACATTTGAAGCATGGTGATACACACAGAGTAAAGGTAAGGTAAGAGAATAGAATTTATTGTGCATCTTCTGAAGTAAAAAAAGCAGGGATAGCAATCATGATCTCAGACAAATTTAAACCAAAAATAGATCTGATTAAAAGAGATAAAGAAGGAAATTGCATCTTACTAAAAGATACTTTTATATTATTATAATGAATTAATATCAATACTAAATATATATGCCCCAAATGTGATAGCCTCTAAATTTTTGTTTGTTTGTTTGTTTTTTTAACCCTTGTACTTCGGTGTATTGTCTCATAGGTGGAAGAGTGGTAAGGGTGGGCAATGGGGGTCAAGTGACTTGCCCAGGGTCACACAGCTGCGAAGTGGCTGAGGCCGGGTTTGAACCTAGGACCTCCTGTCTCTAGGCCTGACTCTCACTCCACTGAGCTACCCAGCTGCCCCCCTCTAAATTTTTAAAGTAGACATTAAATGGACTTCAGAAAGAAATAGACCATAAAACTATACTAGTGAGTTTTAATAATATGGGTACTAAGAATTTGGTATTTTTCAAAAGATGGAATTTCTAAACAGTGTTGTGTTTGACTAGAGTTGTATGAATTGTTTTTAAAAATGTGTATGATGTATAAGAAGGAATTCATGATCTAGAGATGAACATGTATTTAGACTCAAATTGCTGGAAAGTAATAATGAACGAATACAAACTATGTATGCATTTGGATTATAAAGAGAATTAAGTTTTCCACCTGAGTAGGTGAAGGATATATGATGTGCAAACTATACGAAATTAACAAAGAAAATTGGACCAGCCCAGGAAGCTAACAGGGTTTGACATAAGGATTACATGCAATTAAATATAGTACCTTTCCTCATTTTACAATAATGGTAAAGGAGGAGAAGCTAGTGGAAAAAAGAGTAATGGATAAAGAAATAATAGGTGGGAATTCTAGTGCAAAATAGATACAACAAAAGGTAAATCAGAATAATATCGATGGAATTTAATCAGTTATGTAGCAGTGTTTTGAGGTAAAAAGAAACTAAACTGGAGGTTCTATTCTGTTTTAAACAGGTTTGAAAGGAATAAGAGTAAATGGCTTTGAAATTCAGTTGTTTACATACTGAAAGATTACTAAAGGACTCAATCAAAGTTAGTTGGAAGTGGTGGAGTTCCTTTTAAATATGACTTTTATGTGAATTGTTGCTAAAACATGTGCCTTAAGTGTTGTTTGAATGTAAGCAAAAGCTCCTTGTAAACCTGACTGTGCCATAGATTTTGTTCAATCCTCACTGGTTACCTCAGTTTATCAATTTGTACTATGAACCAAAACTTATAATTGAGCACTATGCTAAAGGTACAGTGCCTTAATTCTTGGGAGTTATTGATTAGCATTTGAAGGGATACCAAATGGTATGTTTATTTTTATGATGGTAACAGAGAATCAGAGAGAGTGAAGAGGTATGTTGTGTTTGAATACAGAAGAAAGAGAGACTTGATCTAATGTCTTGAGTATGCAGATTTGTGATGGGTGAATGGAAGTTGTGTTCTGCTTTTTAAGCAGAGGGTTTTGAGGGGAAAAGAGAGAGGGAGAAGGAGAGAGAAGGAGAGGTGAAAGAGAACAGATAGGGAGGTGAAAGAGAATAGATAGATGTTCTAGTCTTATAATTGGATCCTTGACTTAGGGATAATTTCTGAAATCGATGTATGTGGTGTTGGGAAAATCACAAATGATTCCGGAATTTCTCTGGAAAGTTACACTGAAGAGATTCCTGTATGGCCTTGTCTTAGTCCTTCAGATGGCCTAAGTTCAGGAGATGATACAGCCCTGATTTATATTTACTATGGAGCTACTCAATCCAGTACTCTTGTTCCTTGATTCAGGTTTTGTTACTAAAGTGTGATATGTTAATTATTGCCAAAGTATGTAAGAATAACTGAGTTATCAGCCTGGTAGGGATGTGAAAGGCTTTTTTGAGGGTATGGAAATTTGTTTCTAGACTGCTGTCAGAATTTCTCTGAGCTGTAATGGGTAAGACTTGTCTTTTAAGGAAGGAGAAAGCTTCTGGGATCCACTGGTGATGTAGTACACAAAAGATAATGTTCTGTGATGGTAAGAGAGGCAATTTAGGGCTCAACCTGGACTGGACCTCTTCTGACCATCTAGGCTACTAATCCTTGAGTGACACAATGATGGCATGAGCCGGTGATTGGCCTGTACATGGAGCCCCTCACTATGTGTCCCTTGGGATGTAAGGAAATGTTTTTCCTATCTGCCTTCTCTTTTGTGACAAGTTCCCATAGTCAGTACTTGATACAAATTGTAAAATTAAAGTTTCCATTTCCTCAAACAACCTATTAGGTTAATAATTGAAAATTATCAAATTGTTAGGGAACATACTTTGAGAAGTAGGTGAAGTTTAGTAATAAATGACTTTTATTTGCAGCCTTAATTTACCACAACTGAAGTTTGCATTTTGAGCTTGGAAATATAACCCAAAACTTTCTGGATTTCCTCCAGAATCTGGGATAAAGAAATGAATCTGTAAAATATTGTTATTCAAGTATTTATAGATGTCATATTAATGTGAGCTTTGCAAAAGAATATTCTTTAACAAAAACATCACATACCATCTCGGCAAACAACTTAGGAATTAAATTTCCTAAAAGTTTCAATTCCTGTGAGAGGTTGATTTCTGGAGATAAAATCTGTTGGCTAAGATACCCAAATGTTAATGTTTAATATCAGTTTCTATTGTGCTAATTTTCTCTCTTTATGTCTGGTGTTCTAGTTTTTGCCCCAGTCCTGGGTTCTATACTTCTGTCTTAGGGACTGATGCTCCCCCTTGTGACCTGTCTGCCAGCCTGGGGAAACAGTCTCTGGTCTCCAAGCCTTCAGGACCCTGGCATTCACTGCAGAGATGCCCCTGAAGACCCTGTGCCCACAGCTCCTCCTCCTCCTCTTGGGGATTCTATGCCCCTTATCAGCTTGATGAAGCTACAGAAGATTGAAACCATCGGCCCCTCTTCCCTTAGATATTTGGAGGAGGGGGGAGACGGCATGGGAAATTGTACCCTGGAGACAGCATAGAACATTGCACCCCCACAGTGAAAAAGTTTTTCAGGTAAACTATAGGCAGGAAAATTCCTTTGTTTCCACTATGTACCCTTACCTGACACTGAGTCAAAGGTTTGACTCAGTTACTAGTAGAGGGGAATTTGAGGTGGGACAATGAAGCCTTCTGGGAATGGGCTGGAGGGACCATGCAGGCTCATATGGGGGCTGGTTGGTGGCACAAATTGGGAATTAATGTTGGTTAAAGTTCATTTATATGCTTGTCTATCGGCAGGGGACCCCGATAAAGCTTGTCTTGCAGGACAAAACTGCTCAGCCCTGAAGGGTGCTGCATGACCAGCGCTACTGCCCCACTTCCGAGCCTCTCCCCTTTGCCCTGTGCTCACAACTGCTTGCTTACTCCCCTCTGAGATCCAGCCTGGCCCCTCTGTCCTCAGCATAGGCCTCAAGAAAGTCAAAACCCCAGCAAGGAACCCAGTTGATGTAGGTTGGTGGAGGAAAAATGACCACCCTTACCTGTTGGACTGAACAGAGACATCGTTGCTGGACCCAAACTGAATGCTCCTATCCTGGTGATCCCCACTCCTGGGCACCTGAATACAGTCACAGAGAGAGCAATCCCTTCTCAGTATTCACCTTCTTGAATGCCAGCACCCCCAGACAACAGTTGGCTCTGCTTGAACTCTCAACCTCCTTATTCTATTGGGGATTATGAGGAACCCAAACCCTCCAAATGCTCTGTATGTCCCCTCAATCACAGATGATGAGGCCAAAACCCAATGTAAATAGGGACATGAGCCAATTCTTACCCTGGGAGACCTAAGGGTAATGGCACTTAATTTTTTTTTCTGGAATCTGAGGCAGATCTCAGTAGTTCATTTCTTGCTCTTGTTTAGGGCTGCAGTTCCTCCTCCTATGCCCAGCCCTCCCAAAATTGGGACAAGAATGGGCACTCTACGATGCCAGACAAGGTCTGCCAGGTATTCACCAGAATTTCCAGTCACTCTCATCAGATTGATTTAGAACTTAGTGAATTAGAAATCTCTGTCAGTTTCTTGGAAAAATCACTGTCCTCTCTGGCAGAAATGATTCTCCAAAATAGGCGAGGACTGGACCTCCTTTTCTTTAAGCAGGGTGGACTCTGGGTGCCATTGGGAGAATCCTGCTGTTTTTATGCCAATCATTCTGGGGTTGTGCAGGAATCCCTAGCTCTGCTCCAAGGGAGCATATGAGAGAGGGAACAGACTAATGCTCAGCCCACCACCTGTTACTTTAGTCTTTTCTCTGACCCCTCTTATTAATAATAATAGACCTTCCAATAGGACCCTACCTAATCAACAGTCTCATATCCTATATCCAGCAGCGACTTCAGGCTGCTAAACTTTTGGCCCTATGGTCACATTACTCTCCTTATCTGATGAGTCAAAGGTTTGACTTATGAACAAGAAGAGGAGGGAATGAAGTAGATTGAATAAATGAAATAGGTTAGAGAATAAAGTAGAATGGAAGTAGATTAATCCATTCCTACATTATTTAGGAAACTGACCTAATCCCTCTAGGAGGCCAAGCAACCTAGGCGAGTGGTGGATCAGAGTCATCAATTCCCCCTGCAGATATCAAAAGGACACCAGTACAAACAAATGGGTCAGGATAGAATACAAGGTAAACACTCATAGTTAACTGGGGATGAGTGTTTCGATACAAATAGGTTAGGATAGAATGTGGGGCAAACATATAGCTAACTAAGGTTGAGTGTTTAGGTATAAGTGAAGAGTAAATATCCTAAATGTCACCCACTTATCATTTCCAATGTTTTGTGATGAGTTTTGTCTAGACAAATAAGAACCTGGATGTGAAAGAGGATAGCCTTGTATCTTGTGAACCTATATAAGCTATATTGTACTGTTAGTCTGTACAGATTCCACTAGGGAAGGCTGTCCCAGCTGGTAATAATAAGTTTTCTCTTTTCTCCTTCTTTAACCAATAAATAATGGTTCCAATTATTGAATTTCTGGGTTTCTGGACGTGTGTTATGAAGTACTCCACTTCAAAACCAAATAAATGAAGAGGAAAGAAGTAAAGGAAGTGATTGAAAACTTAGAAAAGTAAGAACTAATAGATCTCAGGAGAGAATTGAATGGCAATTCTTTTCAGCAGTACATGGTTCTTCCACAAAAATTGACCATGTATTAGGGCATAAAAACTTCACAACCAAATGCAAAAAAGCAGAAATATTAAACGCATCATTTTCAGATCATAACACAATAACAATTATAATCAATGGAAAGATAAATCAAAAATTAATTGCTGGCTAAGTAATCTAATGCTTAAAAAAAGAGTAAGTCAAAGAACAAATTATAGAAAGAATCAATAATTTTATTAATAATAATGACAATGAGGAGACAACATCTAAATTTATGGGATACAGCCAAATCAGTACTTAGGGAAGAATTTATATCTCTAAATGCTTACATCAATAAAATAGAGAAAATGCAATGAATCAGGCATGCAACTAAAAAAACTAGAAAAAGGAGAAATTAAAAATCCTCATTTAAAGACTAAGTTGGAAACACTAAAAATTAAAGGAAAAATTAATAAAAGTGAACGTAAGAAGACTATTGAACTAGTAAGTAAGAACAGGAGTTTGTTTTATGGGAAAAAAATAGACGGTTGGTTAATTTGGTTTAAAAAAAGGAAAGAAGAAAATCAAATAATTAGTATCAAAAATGAAAAGGGTGAACTCACCACCAATGAAGAGAAAATTAGAGCAATGATTAGGAGCTATTTTGCCCAATTATATACCAATAAATCCAATAATCTAAATTGAATGGGTTAATATTTACAAAAATACAAATTTCCCAGATTAGCAAAAGAAGAAATGGAATCTTTAAATAATCCCTTATTAGAAAAATAAATTGAAGAAGATATCAATGAACTCTTTAAGAAAAAATCCCAGAGCCAGATGGATTCACAAGTGAATTCTACCACATATTTAAAGAACAATTAATCCCAATACTACATAAACTATTTGGGAAAATAGGCAGAGAAGGAATCCTACTAAATTCTTTTTTTGAAACAAATATGGTACTGTTACCTAAGCCAGGAAGAAAAAAAATCAGACAAAAAAGTATAGGCCAATTTCATTAATGAATATAGATGAAAATTTTAAAGAAGACATTAGCAAGGAGAATACGGCAATATATCACAAGCATCATTCACTATTACCAGGTGGGATTTACAACAGGAATGCAGGGATAGTTTAATATTAGGAAAACTATGAGTATAATTGATCATATCAATTACCAAACTAAGAGAAATCACATGCTTGTCTCAATAGATGAAGAAAAATCCTTCCACAAAATACAACACCCATTCCTATTAAAAACCCTAGAAATCATAGGAATAAATGGGTCATTCCTTAAAATGATAAATAGTATATACCTGAAACCTTCTGCAATGGGAATGTTTGAAGCCTTCCCAATTAGATCAGGGGTGAAGCAAGGATACCCATTATAACCACTTTTCTTTAATATTGTATTAGAAATGCTAGCTTTAGCAATAATGAAAGAAAAAGGAATTGAAGGAATTAAAGTAGGCAATGAGAAAAAATTTATTCAACCTGCTTTTCTCATATTTCATTCACATCAACTATTCTGTAGATCTAAATTTCCTATCTTATATTTCTGGAATTGATTTTTGATCCTAAGTGCAGGTCTTTACATTTATTTCTACTAAATATAGTCTTAGGAACATAGAACTAAACCTGGAAAGGACCTTGGCAATCATCTAGTTCTTCCCTCTTATTGGAACCCAAGCATCAGAAAACTTAAATGAATTTCCCAAGGTCACTAAGATAGTAAATGTCAGAGGATAAGATTTGAAACCAGGTTTTCTGACTTGACAGCCAATATTCTGTTCCCTATACTATAATTTAATACTTCAACCTAGCTTATTGATATATTTTGTATTCTGATTATATATTTCAAAATAAATATGCTGTGACTCTTAACTTGGAAATCTTAATAAGTATATAAACTATGTCTTTATCCAAGACACTGAAACATTGAAACTGATGAATCCATAATCTCATCTATGTTAGTACTCCCATTAATAATGTAAGTAGTAACTGATCCATCTCATTCTAATTTGTGTCCATTTTGTTCACTGGCTCTTAAAAATTCTTCACAGGGAGTCTACACAATGTACTGAGGAACTTCCTTAGAGCTCTTGCTTATTATATGGATGCCAAAAAGAGCTCTTGGGCTAGCTACTCATTATCCCTTGTTTTTGCTGTATGACTAGCTTACCTCCTATTCCAGTGATGGTGAACCTTTTAGAGATGGAGTACCAGGCCCCACCACCCTCCCCCCAGACTGAGTGCCGTGCCTGCTCCCCCCCAGAGACCGAGTGCCATGCTGTGCTCTCCCCCCCCTCTGAATGGTACCCTCCCCCTCAAACAAGGGAGGGAGGAAGCACTCCCATTGGGCTTCTGAGTGGAGGGGTAGATAAAGTGAAAAAATGTCATCAGTGCCAATGAATAGGGGGAGGGGAGAGGCCCGAGAGCTCTGCTTCCCTCTAACTCTGCTGCCTGTGAGCCACCACCTTACCCACTATGCATTCACAGAGGGGCAGGGGATGTGAAAAAATGTCATCAGGCACAGTGGAGAGGGGAAGGGGAGCAGCTCTGTCCAAGTCCCTCTCTGTCTTTCTAGTAAGGAATTGGGTGGGGGTGGGGAGGTGGCTCATGTGCCATATTTGACACCCATTACATAGATTCGCCATCACTGTCTTATTCTATCACTGATAAAAATAGTAAACTGCACAGGGATAAGGCCAGAGTAGAGTACTGGGGTATAACACTAGGAGACCTTCCTCCCTAGAAGCTGATACTGAGACATTAAACAGATACAGAAATCAAACTATTAAATGTTTGTACCGCATAATAAACATCTTATTGCATACTCATGTTTTTTAAAATCATCTTTATTCTATAAATTGTGTACAATATTAAATACTATCTTATTTCTAAATTATTTAATCTGCTTCTTATCTCCTGATGTACAGACAAGGTACTCTAGTAATAAGCGATTCTAGATTAATAACATTGTAAAAATTTGCTAATTTTTTCATTTGAAGGTTCCTATAACTGAAGTGAATTACTAGCTACTGACATTTTATTGTGCTACATACTTTTGTCTCAAAATGCCATCACAGTAGGGGCAGCTGGGTAGCTCAGTGGATTGAGAGCCAGGCCTAGAGACAGGAGGTCCTAGGTTCAAATCTGGCCTCAGACACTTCCCAGCTGTGTGACCCTGGGCAAGTCACTTGACCCCCATTGCCTACCCTTACCAATCTTCTTCCACCTATAAGTCAATACACAGAAGTTAAGGATTTAAAATAAAAAAAAATGCCATCACAGGGCAAAGTCTTCTTTTCTTGATTCTGTCATCACATTTAATTCTTCTAATTGTTCTTTACAAAATTCTGTCATATGTTGACAGAATCGAGGGTATCATCAATAAAACTATAATTTAAAATAAATGGCATGGGTATTCAGGGAATGGACAGGTATGATGATAGCACTATGAGGTTTCAATAAGATATTCTTATTTTGAAAAGGCATTAGCCACCCTGCCGGTAGAGCCAGGATTGGAAAAGTGTGAGACATCTGGGTTTTTTACCAAGCCATGAATGTCCAGCAAGATTTGCCTTTACTTCTGCCCATACTCTGGTGGTTTGCTAGTTACAGAAATGGCCTATTCCTTCTCTTGCCCTTTTGGTTATCATAGCTAGCATCCCATGATGCCACAACTTTCTCCAGGGGCCTACATGCCCACTAGGGAAAGGAAAGGGGAAGGGAATAACCAATTATATATAATGCCAACTATCTCATTTTATCCTTGCAACAATCCTGCGAGGTAGGTGCTATCATTATATCCCCATTTTACAGTTGTGAAAACTGAAGCAAAAAAAGCAGTTAACTTGCCTGGGGCCATACAACTAGTAAGTGCCTGAGGTCACATCTGAACTACAATCTTCCTGTCTGCACATCACTCTACACATGGTACCACTTAACTCCTTCTTTGTAGGCTGAACTAGATGCTACTGAGATCTCTGCCAATTCTGCTTCAGTGAAATGTAATAGAACCTTAAGAAAATTCAAATGCTCAGTTTCTGTTCAGTACTGTTAGCTATAATGGCTATGAGATAGTTTTTTAAAATTACAGCCTTGTTGTTTTGATATAAGACATTATTGTACAGAAATATCAGATGTGGTTATTCATGCAGATTTTTTTAGAAGAGGATAAACAACCAAATTTGTAAATGTTAGCCAGCTGCTTGAAAGCAAGGAGCTAGAAAAAAAAATCATTCCTTGAGTTCTCTTCCAGTTCCATAGTCCAGTGATTTTTTTTCAAGGATCTAATTTTCCCCACACAGATAAAATACCAACTGGATATTTTATGTGCTAGAAGAGGGGTTCTTAATTTGATATCTGTGAACTTCTGATTTTTTTAATGTTTTGATAACTATTTCAATATAATTAGCTTTCTTTGTAATCATAAGCATTTTATTTTATGCCTCAAAAACATTATTCTGCAAAGGGGTCTGTAGATTTCACTAGATTATGTATTCCGTGACATCAAAAAGGCAAAGGACCCTCTGCTCTGTTCAATAATATCAGCAATCCTCATTATGGAGGACACTGCTATCTTGAGTGTGTTTGATGGCATATAATTGGTGTATGGATACTTTTAACAACTTTAGCTTGCTCTTTTCATTCACTATTCCTGCTCAATTATTGTCTTATCTGTTTTCAATTGCCCTAAACAGCCATAGTCTCTCAACACCATTAGACTCACTTTAAATGTAAGTCTTCCAATATTTGTGTGCACGTGTGTGTGTGCACATGTGTGTGTGTGTGTGTGTGTGTGTGTGTGTGTAAGAGGAGGGGAGAGAAGAAGTAAGGGA